>NW_010168485.1:26696-32392 GCF_000695765.1 Mesitornis unicolor
AAAAGGAATGATGTGACCGGCTGGCCTTTCCTATTTCTGGATTTGATTTATGCTGGAGTCTGCGCAAGAATGACTCATAGAGCCTGCCTTACGTCGGCCGCTCAGTCTTGTAGAGAATCTCTGTTAAAATCCAGGGCATGTGGAAAGGAAGGACTGCCCAGCACAGCACAGGATGACCCAAGTCCTCTTCCACATCCCCTCTTGGACTCTCTCTATTCTGTGTCCAAATGTGCTTCTCCTCCACAAACCTCTCTGTTAAATGTGCTGCAAGGCTAAATCCCTTGCAAGTTGCTTTCTGAGCTTCAGCTGGGGTGGTCCGGCTGCAATGTTACTTCAAAGCCTTTGTTTCTTTCAATTACCAGTGAAAATCACTGCTGTGCAGTGAACATAGAGGTCAGACAGGCAATGCTTAGCAGCTGCTTGCTTGCCAGCCACCCAGGTACATTCCCCATCACTTACACTCCAGGGAGCAGTGACATAGGGAGATGGGAATGTGTCTTTCTGTCACAGCTGGGGCTGCTGCTGAACTTTGCTGCAGCTTTCAGCATCTTCCCTTGGGCTCCAACGACCTGCTGTATTTTCCCCTTAGTTCAAATGGGGAATACAGGGTGATTCATAGATCCTGTGAGGCGAGTTTACAAATGAGCTTACTTTGATAAAAAAAACCCATAAAACATGGATATTCTTTTTAAAAATATTTCAGCTTGGACAGTGCCTCCTATGCATGTAAACGATGGAGGCTGCAGTCGCTCAGTGTATTCGCAGAGCTGCCCGCCCTCAGTGTCCACAGACAGATTTCAGAGAAGAATACCAGAATGTCATTTATGAAAGCTGCTTCACTCCCTGCAAGCCCAGCCAGTGCTTAGCAAGGGCTGTGATTCGCATCCCTACATCCCCTGGTTCTTTTGGGCATCCCTGGACAATTTGGAAAATCCAATCAAAATAGAGGCAGTGTTATTTTAAATAAGGCAAGGAGAAAATATGTGTGATTTCCCTTCCCTGTCGTCAGACACCTCCAATTCTGTATGGGGGCACTTCGGCAGCTTTAAATAAGCTAGTCAGGCAGTCACTAGTAATTTCTATGTTTGCAGAAGTTTAAATGACCTTGTGAACGTGCAGCTGGGCACGGTTCAGAGCGCTGCCAGACCAGCCTCAACTGTACCATAATTACGTTAAACAGGAACACGAGCCATCGGATTCCTCTTCCCGACACTCTGAGCAAATCCAGCTTTAGTTTCCCAAACCTGGCCCAGAGACAGCTGGAGCTACGACTCTGTATGACAGACCTTTTCCATCTGCACACTCTGCGTTTGTCTCACGTTAACGCTCGTCTGGCTTATCTACAGCGGAGTTTAACACATAAATCCCATCCGTTCATTTCTTTGGGTTGCACTTTGGTGTCCTCAAGGGGTGCAATCTTGAATAACACTGACTGCTGCCTGCAGCCATCCCAGTGTGCTCAGCTCACCGTCACACCAGCATCAGGGTGGCTCGGGACCTCGCAGGACAGAGCTCCCAAACCGCTGTAAGTGCAAAGGGCTTTTGCCCATCGCAGGAGGGCCCTGGCACAGGTCTGACTGCTCGGGAAATGTTCAACGAGGAGTTTGTGTGCAGCCAAGGTCTCTGAATGTTGCCCGAGGACAAAGCCTGGTATAGTTGACACCTGAGTGTTTCACGCGCGGTGGGTTTGTTTAGCCTGGGCAGGGCAGCCCCATATCTGAGCTTGGCCTGAGCTGGCTGCTGGACAAATTTAATCGCAATCCAGAGAGCAGATGCTTGAGCAGAGGAGCAGCGTGAGTGCGCGGAGCAGGGGACTGTGTGGGTGCTGATGCTGCACAATGGATGTGCAGTAACCTGGGGTAGCTTCCCATTGCTGCCGTGCACAGTGTATCACTTGAAAAGTCTGTTGACAGTGAGGTGTATATGTCTGGTCACGTAGCCTTTTCCCTGTGTTTGGCCAACCTTGCATCTTACTCACGTTTCCCTGGTGATGAACTGTGTTTCTCTAATGCTCGGGGGTTCTGATTATGGGTTCCTGACAAATGCTCAGGAATTTTGCTATCAGCAGAACACTCTGTGATTTTGCTGCCAGCGGGGTACCAGCCAGTGACTGAGTAACACCAGTGCTGAGCCCATGGGTGCAGCCAGCACAGAAGACTCACCCGAGCCTTGCACCCACCCTCTCCCTCACTTCAGAAGTCCCCCTGCTTCTGCCCGTCATTGACAATGGAGTTTGTATTTCCTTTGGTGTGCCAAATCTCCAGCTTGTAAGATCCATCCGTGCACATGCTAAAGGAAGACTAGGAATTAGATGATACTTCAGCAGGCACTACTTCTGTAGCACAGCAAGATCTTTTAGCTATGGTAGATGTAAAGATGCTGGTCAGTGTTTTGGCTGAATCTTTGAACAGTGCAGGGAGGAAACTGGCATGCCTTGGTTTTTGGCTTCCATTCTTGTTCTTCTAGGATCTGGTGTGATTATTTTTTCATTCATAAAAATCAAGGGAAGAGCAACAGACACACAGCTAAATTTAGAATTTATTCATGGACAAGGCCTTTTTACACATGTACTTTTTAAGCTGCAGTTCCAGGGAGAAACCTGAGCTCCACTGAGGTCAGAAAGAGCTGTTATCCAGACACAGCCCTTCCTCCTTCATTCTAACTCAGTGCATTGTTTTATGGGAAATACGATGCTGCACTATGAAAGTACTCTTAGGTGGTTTTAATATTTCCTTTGCCAAGGTCTCAGACAAAAGCCTTGTACTATGACAGACAAGGGGACATCCAAAAATACTTCTGTGTGCATTTGGCAGCCGTGCTTTCTGCAGAGGGATTTTTGACTCCGTGTTTAAGGAAGATAAGGCTTGACACACTGACAGGATGCTTGATTCTCCTGGTTTTAAACCTGATCTCCATGTCATAGCTCTCCAGGTGCCAGCTGAAGGAACATCAACCTGAACGGGTATTGGGTTGTCCAAAAACTTGCATTTCTTTTAAAATAAATGCTTAAAAATTTATGTCTTGAAATGTAACTAACTTCATTGTAAACCACAAATTCATTATGTAACTTAACAGCTGACAGCTCAAGATTGTTTTAGAAAAAGAAACTGCATGTTTTTGTTAACATGATGGCAATTTCAAAATGGAAAATCAGAAGAACATTTACATTACTTCAGAAAATTTAAAAATGCTGTGCAAGCTTATAAAAAGTTATGTGTTGTGTATATTGGAGAGGCCTTAAAACTACGGCAGTGTCAGAATTGGTTTGCTAAATTTCAGTCCGGAGATTTTGATGTTAAAGATGCACCACGCTCAGGAAGGCCAATTGAAGTTGGTAATGACAAAATAAAGGCATTGATTGAATCCAGTCGGTGTTTAACAACACCAAAGACTGCTGATAATCTTACCATATCAAAATCGAGCATTGAAAACCATTAAAAGCAACTTGGACATGTTAAGAAGCTCAATATTTGGGTACCACATGAGCTCAAAGAAATTATTCTCACTAAACTCCTTGACGTTTGTGGTTCTCTCTAGAAATGTGAAGAAAACGATCCATTTTTGAAATGTATGATAACAGGTGATGCCAAATGGATCATCTACAACAACAACAAATGAACAAGATCGTGGAGCAAGCGTGATGAACCCGCTCAAAGCACTTTGAAAGCAGATCTTCACTAAAGGAAGGTTACGCTGTCAGCCTGGTGGGATTTCAAAATTATTCTGTGTATTTTGCATTGCTTCCAAGGAACCAAACCATTAATTTGGACGTGTACTGTTGTCAACTGGATAAATTAAATGATGGCATCAAACAGAAGCATCCAGAATTGGTGAATCACAAAGGTGGTGTGTTTCTCCATGGTAACGCTAGACCACATACCAGATTGGTCACTCGTCAAAAATGTCTGCAGCTTGGATGGGATGTGTTACCACATCCACCACATTCACCACACCTGGCACCATCAGACTACCATTTGTTTCATTCTTTACAAAACGCCTTGAATGGTAAAACCTTTACTGCTGATGAGGATGTAAAATGGTTCTTGGAACTGTTTTTTGCCAAAAAAGATTAAAACTTTTTTGAGTGTGGAATCATGAAGTCGCCTGAAAGATAGGAAAAGGTAATTGGACAAAATGGACGCTATAATGTTTAATCAAGTTTTTGTTTCCCATGCAAAGTTGCCTTTCATTTACTCACAATAAAATGCAATTACTTTTTGGCACACCCTATATTTAGAAATATTTGTGTTAATACTACATCATCGGTTCTGTATATACTGTCAAAAGGACTGCACAGCTGGTTATTTGCATGAGCAAAGATTCATGTGTTCTTGGGTTCCCTCTACTCTTTTAGTCCTTTCCATTAAAATAGAGGGAAAAAAATCTATTTCTCCATAACATAAGAGCAAAAAGTCTATCATAAAAACAGGTTAAAAAAGAAGAACCAGAACTAAGAAATCTAGCTCTGAATCACAGCATTGTATCTGAAGGCTAATGCTGCTTTTACAGTCTCTAAAATACACTAATATCTTCAGTCCCATCACAGACTTACAGATTGCTTCTTTTATGGACAGTAATGGAATCTTTTCTAAATATATGACGGAAATTAACTTCACTCAGAAAAATGTTAACGTACAAAGTGTATGTTATGTGCAACATATGGACTCTGTTAGGATGTTCTTGTGACTAGACAGCCAGACCCTTTTATTATGGTTTATATATTAGCAGTTGCTAAAAGCTTCAGTGAAATTGCACCCTTATGCTAGATATTTATTTCCCTATTTTCCACTTTCTTTATGGGTTCTGATATGGTGAGTCATCTCCTAAAACTTTGCTTTTTCAGTCACATTTCTCTAGATCTCTGTTCAGCAATTGACTTGCAATGGAGGAGTGAATCTGGAAAGCAAGAGGCTGCTTAGTGTCTTGTATGGTCTGATTCAATTTCTGATTTTATTTAATATTGAGAAGATGTTATTTTTGACTAAGGTAATCATTACGATGATTGGTAATTATGAAGGTTGCTCTGAAGTGGCGTGAATACTGGTTTGTGTAGGGGAAAGAAAGTAAATTAGTTGTTCCCAGTGAGCTAGAGGAAGGTATCTTCTCTGGCTTTGTTTCAGCTCTGTTCATGACTCTGTTGTGGAGCCCATCCTCTCCTGACAGTGTACGGGGACCCCTCAAACTGCAGCAGGGGCTCGGGCCGCTCCTTGCTGGAGCCCAGGCCACCCGTGCCAACATGGAGACCAGCCATACTCTCCTTCACCCAGCACAGCCTGCTCGTACGTTCCAGTACATTTCCCTTTTAAATTTTCCTTCTTCGTATGAGACCACCAGGTGCCTCGTTTACAAGATGTCGGGCAATGGAGATCCCCAAACTCATGCTGGCTCTGTGGCAGTTGTAAGCAGAGCCGCAGGAATAGCAAACCCACAGGGAAGGGTTTCAGAGCCACCTTTCATAAAACAAGCAGGATTTACAGGTCGCGCTTAATTTCCCTGTGGAATCCGTTTTTAACGGGGGAACACCCCGGCTCCAGGCAGGCCTGGCCCGACGGTCACGCCACAGAAGCCTGAGGTGATCCGGGGCGGGGCGCCCCGGCCGGCTGAGGGAGAGCCGGGGATGCGCCGCTACTCGCGGCATTACGGCAGCAGGGGCGGGGCTGCAGGCGGGGCTTCAAACGTGGCGGCGGCTCAATAGG
>NW_010168486.1:0-8271 GCF_000695765.1 Mesitornis unicolor
TCAAGTCCAACCATCAACCCAACACCACCACTAAACCACGTGCTGAAGTGCCACATCTACACCTTTTTTGAACACCAGGGACGGTGACTACATCACCTCCCTGGGCAGCCTGTTCTAGTGCTGGACCACTCTTTTCAGTAAATATTTTTTTCCTAATATCCAATCTAAACCTCCCCTGGTGCAACTTGAGGCCATATCCTCTTGTCCTATCTCTTGTTACCTGGGAGAAGAGACCAACACCCACCTTGCTACAACCTCCTTTCAGGGAATTGTAGAGAGGGATAAGGTCTCTCCTCAGCCTCCTCCAAACTGAACAACCCCAGCTCCCTCAGCTGCTCCTCCTACCACTTGTGCTCCAGACCCTTCACCAATTCCACCGCTCTTTTTTGGACATGCTCCAGTGCCTCAATGTCCTTGTAGTGAGCAGCCCCAAACTAAATACAGAACTTGAGGTGCAGCCTCAGCAGCGCTGAGTACAGGGACATGATCACTTCCTTACTCTTGCTGGGCCACACTATTCCTGATACAAGCCAGGATGCTGTTGGCCTAGGAGAACACTGTGGGAGACTGTAAAAGGCTTTACTAAAGTCCAGGCAGACAGCATCCACAGCCTTCCCTTCATCCACTAGGTGGGTCACCTGGTCATAGAAGGAGCTACCTACCTGCTTGCTCCTCTAGGAATCTTTCTCTTAGGCCCTATGTTGTATAGGGGACCTCAGCTTGGGGGTTGTGCTTCAGGTGAGCAGATTGCCCTGTTCAGAGCTGGAGTTCCTGGGATTCAAAAAGGAGGTATTGCAGCAGGTAGGGCAGCAGTCGGCAGTCATCGCTCTGGCTGCCTGCCCAGAAAATGACCCAAGCTGAGTGATGGTGTCAGAACAAGTCGGATCTTGGCTATGATGAAGAGGACTGGTGTTTTGTGTGCATGCTGCAGGGAATCAGTGCAGTGCGATAATCTGAAACCAGGGTGAGTGTACAGGGAAGAAATGAGACAGAGCATGAAAAACTAGGTACTGATGTGAATCTGTTCTTGCAAGTGCTCTGTATCCTTCCAGACAATATAATAAGTCAGTTTATTGGAAAGAAATCCCACCCTGTTTACAGCTTCTCCCTGTTCACAGCTTACGGTACTGCTGGTTTTAGAAAGGTGTTTGCTCTGAGGCTGAGCTTAGTTTGGACATACCCACTGGCAATTAGGGGAGGAGTGGGTGTATTGTAACTATTCCTGAGAATAAAACAAATTCTGAAATTACTTCCATGACAGCAGCTGAGCTCCATCAAGCGCTGCTTCCACAAGTATTTCCTCTGCGGTGCTCACGTTCCTTCATTACCTCTTTCCTGCATGAACTTTGTGGCCTACAAACAGACACATTTCCCCTTCCTTTTCCCAGAATAAGCCCTTACAGGAGTGGGTGGCATTTATGAAGTTAGCCTCTAACTTAGCTGACTGGCCTTTGCTAAGGTTTGTCTGTAGTTAACAGAGAGGTTCCTTCAGACATCGAGTGAAAGCACCTTACAGTTTAGGTCTTTAATCTTCATCTGGTGGGGTCACTCTTGCTTCACTGAATGCAAGAATTTAAAGAGATAAGCAGGCTAACACAGTCTGGTACCTAAACTTAGCAGTAAAAACACTTTCCCAGAAGCCATCTCTGAGCACTTTTTAGAGACCATATACTTGATTCCCTCATCTTCCTTCAATATCAGGCACTGGAGTGGGCTGCCCAGGGAAGCGGTGGGGTCACCATCCCTGGAGGTATTTAAAAGACGGGTACATGAGGTGGTTAGAGACATGGTTTAGTCGTGGAAAGGTTATGGCTAGACTCGATGATCTTAAAAATCTTTTCCAACCAAATGATTCTATGAAAGGGATTGTATGGAATGAAACATGCACCGAAATATGCACCTATCAGTCCTACCAGCCAGTCTTGCTGTGGAAGCAGCAGGGTCAATGTGCCAGTGGGTTTTCTCCAGGAGATTTTTAGCTCTTTTAGGCGGCTTTTCAGAACTCGGAGCAAATGAACTTTTTTTTATTTTCCTGAACGTTCACTTTTAGCCTTTTCAGCTCCCAGACCAATTATCTCCACTGTTCCTTTATGGTATAGAAAGCAGAGCTGAACATGTGGGCCCCTGTGATGTGATCCTTGGTACTGAAGGGCAGGAAGGGCAGCATGGTCTGCACTCTCTTGAAGCTGACGCTGGCTGGGGTGACTGCAAGGTGCCCTGAGGACAAACCCCGTTCAATCTCAGTGCAGTGAATGAAAACATAGTTATGCTCAGTTATCCACCTCTTTCTGTGCTGGAGGTTGCTGCTCCTACAGCAGAGGGAAAGCAGACCCGTACCTTGGCTGCTACATCGTGTAGACAATTTGAATTTAATGTGAAAAAGTGCCTGCACAAGGATGCCAAGGTGGAAACGAGACTGTCTAAATTGTGGGCACGGTAGGAATTCCAGCAGAGGTATATCATGAAACTAAGGACAGCGATGTCTTAACACACTGAAGCTGGACATGGGTCAGAGCTCTGGTATTGGTGTGTACTGCGACAAACCATGTCTGTTTTGCCCTCATCTAAAACTGGTTTGTTGGAAGTACAGAGCTGCCCGAGGTCTTCAGAGTTTGAAAGGAGCTTTAAAACGAGCTGTCTTGGCTAGCAGCTAATATAATTTCCTGAGCTATCATTCTCGTTATTTATGCCATGACAAATATCCCACAGGATACTACTTTTCCTAACTGGGTGCCAAACACCTTGCCAGGCTACAGCTAATATTAACAATGAAAAGTGAATCACATAGTTGAACAGCCACAGGAAAATGTGTGCAAGTCCTGCAATAAAGCCTTTTGGCTATTTTATTATTATTTTTTTAATTTTTTTTATTATTTTATTTTATTCTACAAATAAAGACAACTGTCCATCATTAAATGGAAAAAAATAATAGTTTGAGTTGTATATAGCATGAAACAGTAGTTCCCTTCACAAAAAACATTTCTAATTCATTAGTTTATTACAAAATATCCACTCACAAAAAAGCACAAGCACAATCTGTATACTTGTGAAATGAGTTGATATTTCATATACAAAATAATTTCCACATAATTCCATATAATTTTATTTTATATAGAAATAGGTCATTATTACAACAGCTGTACAATACACTACTTTTTATTTAATAATTACATAAAATCTTTCTTTAGAAACATATCAACAGAAAACATACAAAAAAAGCGAAAAGTGCATTTCTCTTTCCCCACCCCCAAAGGAAAATTCAATCCTAAATGTTATAATGAGAGAGATATGTAATAGTCTGCAGCATCCCGAGTCAGTGGGCCAAAACACAGTGCATATTCCTCAGAGACTTGCAGTGGGTGAGTTTAGTTTGAAGAAGGATCTGTGTTGTACTATTGGAAAGTTGCATGATTGTGCTTACAGTTTGAGTTCTCCTTTGCAATCACAATTCATATAGAAAACAGTCCAGTGTGGGTTGTAAGGTGGTGGGTTGGTTTTTTTATTTCTAGTCACGAAGAACAGTTAGGGTAAGCTGCATAATACTTCTCAGACTCTAAATCAAGGGTTATGAGCTGTAGACCATCTTCACCAATGTCTGGGCTTTCTCCTCCATTGGATGTGCTAATTTGGCCACGAGAATAAGGAAACAAGCTTCTCTTTACAGAAAGTGCCTAGGTTTTGTCCTCTGTGCAGTTGTGCAAAATAATAACAATAATCATAACAAAAATAATCTCTTGTTCTCTCCTCAATAGACCTTTGATGCAGTGCTTTTCATACACAAAAGAAGAACTGAAACAGTGAAGGCCAAGTACCTCATACGTCTGT
Source organism: Mesitornis unicolor (assembly GCF_000695765.1). NCBI lineage: Eukaryota > Metazoa > Chordata > Aves > Mesitornithiformes > Mesitornithidae > Mesitornis > Mesitornis unicolor. The sequence continues at coordinate 3,826 of NW_010168486.1, forward strand.
CGACAGTCTTTTGGGATTGCCAGATAGCATTCAGAGTGACACGCCAAGATTGAACACCTCCTCCCGCGCACCCGTGGACGATGGAGGCCACACAGGATAGCATCCCTTTTCGGTTTTGCTCTGTCAGTACGTCCTGTGCTCACGAGACGGCGCAAACTGCACCCTGGGTGCCGTAAACGCACTGTCTGTGGCAGTCCGCACGCTGTGGCGTACTTCTGTCATAGAGCTTTGAAAGAAGTGCTTGTGCAAAAGCCAAACCAGTAAGTACCAAGTAATTCTCTTCCGCCCCATGTGCCCATTGGTTAAAGCTAATCGTGCATTGGTTGTGCTGGTGGGACTCTATCGCAGTGGCTGTGGTAAATTTGATGACTCTGATAAGCTATTGCTTCTTCGTGCTGTTAGTTGCTGCTGCTGCTGCTGCTGCTGTGTCTGATGATACCCCACATTTCCTTGCTGTGGCGAGTAAGATGGCAGAAGCAAAGAACTGGGTTGCTCATTGTGCAAAGAACTTGGTGTTTGCACCTACAGATAAAATAAAATTCATCGTGGCATTCGATTCTCTCACATCTTAAAGCTCTTCATCCTCAATGTATAAGGTGCTTAAAAATACTATGAGTTTGCTGGCTTTTCTTTCTGGGGCTGTTTGGCACGAGGTTAGCTTACCTAATGCTAGAAGGAATGGGCATTAATTGCAACAAAGAACACTACACTTAGGCACTGAGAAAGGTTTTCCAACTGGAATGCACTGCCTAGGATTTGCAGGTTACCTCAAAAAGCCCGTTTAGGAACAGGATGGCCAAACATGTCAGAAATGACACAGGTGGATGATAGAAATGAAACAGGGGATCCTAGCATAACTCATGCTGTCCCTTCCTCTTTGTGAGTTTACAGTAGGATGTAACCTTGCAGCAGTGAAGTCGATGCGAATTTTGCAGATGCTTTTATTGGGAATGGTATCTGCCAAAGTTTTTTCATTAAATCTCAGCTATGATAAGGATTTCATTTCAATAACAAGAGTTTAATAATCTGAGGTTGATGATTCTCTTTCAAAGATTCCAGTGGATATGTGAGGTTTTATAGTCTGAGTTCAGCTCCTTTTGAGTTAATACAGAGACACCTCATTTCCCCCCTTCCCCTTCACTTTAGTATGTGTTGAATTAGGTCAAAAAATAAGTATTTTTACATCTTCATATCACCTGGTTCTTCCAGGCAATGTGCTCCAGTTTATCTTCTTTGCCTTGTGGAGTTGAAGAAATATGGTAAATTACTGAAGGGATCCAGATATCTGATCCAGATCTCATTTTATGTTGACGCTGGTAATTAAAAATCATCTTTTGACTTGTAAACTAAGCAAATTTTATACTGAATAAGGAGTACAGAATAAATCCTAAGGCAGCAATTTTCTCCATCTAGAAATACACTTTAAATATATCCAGGATAATCTGATTATGTTTCCAATGCACAGACTTAGTAATTTCCTTTGAAATATTCTGACTGTTCTCACTGCTCCCTTGCTATATGACAGTGTATCAGTGTCTTGCACATTTCAGTATCTCTGAAATGGCCAATTCTGCCACGATCAGGCTCTTGCCGAAACCCAGGGCCCAATTTGTGCAGCCTGTTCACCTTATTACTCTGCATGTACATTTTATACATTGTCCTCTTTGTCCTACCCTACCTGCAGGTAGCGTTGTTGCTGATGCTGTTGGTGCTGGAGTTGCATAGGTGGCAGAGAGGATGGCTGGGAAGGAGGTGTTGTGGCGAACCCTTGGTTTAACACTGCTTGTCCCATCAGTACAATCGGGGGGCCACTGCTGGAAGTCTGCACTTCCAAACTCTGAAACATTTGTTGGGTTTGAGAGTACCTGTGGAAGAAAGAAGTAAAACAATCAAGAACAAATTGTTGGAAGTAAAGTAGTATAGGGGTGGAGGTCCCTAGTCTTCATAAGTAATTTGCAGAATCACAGAACCACAGAATCACAGAATGTTAGGAGTTGGAAGGGACCTCGAAAGATCATCCAGCCCAACCCCCCTGCCAGAGCAGGATCACCTAGACTAGGTCACACAGGAACGCGTCCAGGTGGGTTTTGAATTGTCTCCTTCTCTCTCCTTTGAGTGAAGGAGACTCCACAACCTCCCTGGGCAGCCCGGTCCAGTGCTCTGTAACCCTCACAGTAAAAAAGTTTTTCCTCATGTTCAGGTTGAGCCTCCTATGCTCCAGCTTGCACCCATTGCCCCTTGTCCTGTCATTGGCTGTCACTGAGAAGAGCCTGGCTCCTTCCTCCTGACACTCGCCCTTTACAAATTGATAAACATGAATGAGGTCACCCCTCAGTCTCCTCTTCTCCAAGCTAAGGAGACCCAGCTCCCTCAGCCGCTCCTCATAAGGGAGATGCTCCACTCCCTTATAAAATAAAATATAAATTCCTAATAAAGGATTCCAGCACGTGGGGCCTGCCGATAGGAATGACAGCACTGTCGACAGCGCTGTTTTGCCTTACCCTGCATGAGCTGGACTTGGAGGCCAGCACACATCTCACCTCCAAATCCAGACCACGTTTTAGATTCATTAAAGATTCTGGTTTATGCACGTCTGCTCTTCAGCCACAGCAGTCGCATCCCAGGTTCATTAAACCAAATGGCCTTTGATTCTGATTTCATATGCTGAGCTCTGAACTGGAGCTGCAGCAAAGTAAATACACCTCCCGTTCTGCTGCCCGCGCTTCCCTGCGCCTGCCTGTGGGGGTGGTAATCTCCTGCAGAAAGATGGCTGGGGTTGATTACTTCTAAAGCTGCTCATACACATATTGCCAAGTATGGTCAGCAGTTCCCATTGCTGTGAGCCACATGGTAGGAATGGAAGAAGCCTCTGAAAGTCCTCTAGAGTGAGTGATGGGCCAGAAATGAAATACGCAACTCCTCTTGCCAGTCTGCTTTTGCCTAGCAAAACTTAAATATGTGCTGTTCTGTGGAAGGCTGTGGGCAAAACCACAATGGAGCTATTGCCAGCCCAGCCTAATTCTGTTTATCCTGTGATGGGTGATGAGATCATGGTGTGGCGTGTGTTCGCTCCACAGCTGTTCAACATTAGGGGTTAGTCAGAAATGCTATGGCTTGGGGACTTGTACTAGGATGTGAGCTCAAAAACAAAAGGGTCCTGTGAGACAAGAAGTCTACTTGAACTGGGAGAAGAATCTTTGCAAATCAAGCCTCTTTTATTTAGGTGCTTAAAAGCAGATCTAAAATGCTGTATATTTAAAGTCAAAAAGTTTAACTCAAGATAATCTTAAACAGCAATAGCGATGTTTAAAAAAAAAAGTACTGAATCCCTACATTGCTGAGGATACATAAAGAATTACTTTTAAAGTAATGATATGCAAGCAGTTGGCTCTTATTTTAGCAGTTCACAATTAATTACAGTGACAAAAAATGGCTAGGGGAAAAAAAAGCATATTATGACTGATGTTTGCTGGTTTCCTTCATCTAAGTTTTGAGGAGACAAACAGCTGAGATGCTTTGTTTAGCAGCTTTTCTGAGAGACTGCTCAGGTGCAGGGCTTCGTTTGATTCTCTCAGTTCTGCTGGGGTAGATGGGGCATAGCTTCCCTGGCGTTACGGCAGCATCTCGCTGCCCAGCGAGCAGGAGCTTCCAGTCACTTCAACTGGGCCAGTGCTGACTTTATCTCTCACATTTACCGTGGTGGGTCAGCAGTTCCAGCAGGGAAACAACCATCATGTGAGGGAGAAAAATTCCCTCAGCCTTTGGCTTGTTGAAACGCCACTGGCACGTTGTGTTTCTCTCTGTCATCCTTCCTGATGTGACCAGGCAGGGTAAGGCTGACCCTGACACTGGAAGGCAGGCTCAGCACAGTGACATGTTCCCGATATTTATAACTCCTTCGTCATCTTACTAAAGAAGGCTATTTCGCCTCAAAAGCAATGATGTTTTATTTTTGACAAGTCACATACTTAGCCTGGGATCCCGCCATGCTGAGGTCTGAAGGGTGTCTTGCATTACAGGACCCAGGCATCATGGGTTGAATAGGCTGGCTGAGCAACAGTCTGGCACAAGGGAAAAAGGAAAAGTGACATTGCTGTAACCGAAGGATGACACAAATCCCACATTTTGAAAACAGAGACAGGATGCTTTTGCAGGCATGGCACAAGGCTGAGCGCTAGATCTAAGCTCAGCTCTCGGCCATGGCAGGTGGGTGCTGTGCACTGGGAGATGGGGATCTGGTAATGTGGGTGCCTTGCTGAGAGGCTGGGTGTCAGGATTTCAGGAGAGTGACTTCTTTTTTTTTCTCCTGCTGGCACGAATGGCTTGTTTTTGAGCTGTCTAAGCATCAGACTGTAATTTTTTTGGTTCTTAGGTCTAGTTGGATGCCAAGGTGGATGTGCCACCTCCCACCCAGAGGACCGTGAGACAAGTGAAAGCAGAGACATC
>NW_010168487.1:0-399 GCF_000695765.1 Mesitornis unicolor
CGCAAGGGTTTTGCACGAGGGTTTCACACGAGGGCATCACACGGGGGTTTTGCACGAGGGCTTCACACGAGGATTCACACAAGGCTTTTGCACAAGGCTTTCACACAAGGGCATCACGCGGGGGTTTTGCACGCGGGTTTCACACGAGAGCTTTCACACAAGGCTTTCACACAAGGACATCGCACGGGGGTTTTGCACAAGGGTTTCACCCGCAGGGTGGTGCACTCACTATCGGGCGGTGCCGTAGCCCCCGGGGAAGGCGGCGGCGGCGGCGGCGACCAGGAGCGCGGGGAGGCCGTACCCCACCAGCAGGAGGTGTCGCACCCGCAGCCAGGAGGGCACGAAGACGTGCACCAGGAGCACGTGGAGGAGCAGCCCCTCCAGGCACATCCACGTGAA
>NW_010168488.1:0-4003 GCF_000695765.1 Mesitornis unicolor
AGACTTTGCTTGTTAGCCAAAACCAGATGGATCTGGGCTTATATAGTTCTGCCAGACTTTAAAAACTATTGTCACCTATATTTCAAGCATGTTTTAATTGCTTTAGAAGAGAAGCAACACTTTGATTTATACGCTATGTCAAAATAATATGCTATTTCAACTGACCTAATTGTCTGCTTCATTCAACAAGGCAGAAGAGTATTTTTCAGGTTTAAACATTAGCAATACACATGACAACTATGTAGAAAAATTAGGGGAGAGGAACATTTGTCTTGTTGCAGTGCCAGCATGTTTCTGAAGGCAGAGGAGGGTTTTCCAGCTTCAGATGTGGAGTTGTTCAGTTCTCAAATGACAGGAGCAGCGAGAGACTCCACATGTGTTCAGACCCACATCTTGGTGAGCCCGGTGTGCACACACGTGGACAGACACAGCATTTATCAAACAAGAATGGCATCTCACTCTCCATAAATACTGTTTTGTGTCCTGCACGCTCTTCTGGTCACCTGCCACAACCTCAGGTCTGATACAGATTAAGGCTGCCCCCACTCTAGTGTGGATGTGGCCAAATTGAAGGCAAACACCCCCAGCAAAAACGTCTGGGATGCGAATGAGGTGATGGAGCTGACTTGTTGGGTGTGAATAAGAGGAGAGTCACCAACTCTGTTGATACCCCAGTGGTGTGTGGTCACTTGGTGTCACCTGTTCTTAAAAACAAAGGTATTCTGAGCTCAAAAAACAGGTGCTAGGAAATCTATTTCACTTCACATTTGTAGAATGGATCCTAAAAGTGAACCTGTAGCTGCGATTTGCCTTCCATTATTTTTTTCCAGATTCAAGTTTTTCAGTAGGAAAAAAGAGGAAGAATTACTGACTCAAATCCTGCTAGTTCAGGTTAGTTCTCTACTATTACAATTGAGAAACACACAGTTGGACTCTAAATGCAGTTTCCTGGTCATCACCTAATTCACCTGTCTAATTTAAAGGCTGCTCTCTACTTCAGAGCCAATGAGTGAATTTAAGCTCCTCCAGAGGGTAATTTGGGACATCTGGAGTAGAGAGTGCTAGGCACATTGTTAGTCTGAACTCTTTAGTATTTATCTACTAAATATCACCTTAGCTACATTTCTGATTAAAATGGAACATATGCTTGACTGTAGCAAACTAGCTTGCTCTGAATCAACTTAATGGAATGAGAAATTCCTCTTTTCCTTTGGTAAAAGAATATGATGTTCCAATACATCAAAAATTTGTTTCCTTACCTTTATTCTTGGCTGACACATTACCAAAATACACAAAGATGTTTTGGGGTAGGAAGAGGTTATGCACTATTGCTATATAGAAGCTATACTTTATTTATATCTCATGTATAATATAATATTTTAATTTCAGTTTTGTTTTTTTTCTGTCAACTGACTCACAGATTGCATCAACTAAGAAGAGACATGCTATATTCATATTGATTTTGAAATAATTTCCACTCATGCTGGGATGAAACCTTAGTTTGCTTTAAACACCAATTTAGAGCAGCACTCACTGCTGAGAGTGCCTGACGGACAACTAAAGTGCCTTCATAAGCTGAGTTAATAAATAATTTCTTGTGAGATCTCTTGCTGCTTCTCTTTCTCTCTGCCCTAAGGATGGCACAGGTTATCTAATGCAATTAGCAATTTTCCCACAAGATTTTGTTGTTTTTGTTGGGGCCCAAGGTAACTTCTCATGAGAGGCTGAACAGGAGAAGCCCTCATTTTTGGAGCTGGAAATTTTGATGGTCTGTGAAATGAAGACTGCCCTCTGCCATCTGCCCAGCACACAGAAAATCTTATTTTGCTTTTTTCCCACTATATTTTTTTCAGTCATTGTATGCTCTTGTCCATGTTTGAGCAGCTAGAGAAAAGCATGGAAGCCCAGAATTTCTTCTCAGCAATTAATAACCTGGGACATGAATGTTTACAGTGGGAATGCAGACAGAGCCTGAGATACAGCAACAGCATCCTGCAGCCACAGCAGCACCCGTCTTCCTTATTTTGCTTTTTTCCCACTATATTTTTTTCAGTCATTGTATGCTCTTGTCCATGTTTGAGCAGCTAGAGAAAAGCATGGAAGCCCAGAATTTCTTCTCAGCAATTAATAACCTGGGACATGAATGTTTACAGTGGGAATGCAGACAGAGCCTGAGATACAGCAACAGCATCCTGCAGCCACAGCAGCACCCGTCTTCCTGCCTGCAGTTAAAGGGCAAATATGTTCCTAAAGATTGGTGTCAAACAAGCCAGAACAATTCACACAGTTTAAGCCTACTGTGATGCAGTGCAGTCTTCTCTTCAAGACAAAGAGGTAACAAAAGCACCAGTAACATAAAAGACATGAACCATTTATGCATTTCTTTATTTTTTTCTTCATAAGGTACTGTCACTTACCTAAAGGACATTTCTCTCTTAATTGTCCGATGATCTAACGTGGGGCATACTTCTTTGAGAAAATGTTAAGCTGACAGAGAAAACGGTAGGAAGAGTAACTCAGTCTTGGCTGCCCATGTTCAAAAACAAAAGAAATGGGGACAGACTGTTCCTAGACAAAGGAACCTCTGTGTCCTCTAAGAAGTCACTTGGCCCAGTAGTGGGACACCAGCGCTGTGAAGCTGAGGTCGTCTCTCATTCTGCTGTTATCGCTGAGCTTGGGAAAATGCAAACACTCGCGTGATTTCTGGTGTGAGTGCAGTACTTGTCACGTCAGTTCATTTCCCTTCTCCAGCCCCAAGTCTCTCGATGTCCCCTGCTCTTGTCACTGGCAGTGCTAGTCACCATCGAGCCATGGATCACCTCATCAGGGCTATCCTACAGTGGATGGTGCCCAGAAAAAGCTTCCTTTTTCTCCAGTCTTCCTCTTAAGCAATAATTATGTAGCAAATGCTTGAAGAGTCTAAGGCTGAAAAACAATGTTTCACATCTGAACGATATGGGTGATTTACAACTTTCATTATATTTAATAGAAAGACCAAACATTTGCATTTTAATTATCCTTTTTTACTCATTCCAAATCTTAATGATTAGCTTCTGCATATAAATTCTGCAGAATGGTTGTCTTAATAGCCTCAAAAAAGGTCAATAGGAAAAAAACCAGGAGGGATTCCACTCTCTTAACAGTTCTCTTCACATCACCCTTAGGTTTCAAGCTTTTGACCAGCAGGAAAAAAAATAACAACAACCAACCAAAAAAACCCAAACCAAAACAAATAAAGCAAAAAACACTAGAACTGAGTGCTTTGTAACGGGAATAATCTTACTTGTTCTGCTGTGAGTGATTACAGCCTGTCCCTGTGAGCTGCAATGTGGTCTCTGAAAACCAATTTTGCTTAATGTTAAGATCTGGGTAAAGCTCCTACAGGAGGTTATCCACCAATTTAGATGTTAAGTAAAGTCACTAACATTCATCCCTTGACAGATCCCTGCTAGGGCTCAAGTCATCCTATAAATACAAGATTATAGCCAGCTGCAAAACTCAAATGGCAAACATATTCAAATTTTTCTTGTCTAATTAGGAACATTCAAAAGCAATCCTTTAGAACAGTTTGCTTCCTGTCTCCCCACCATCTGTCGTAGATTTTTAGTCTTAAAATTACCTATGATAATATTTTTTATATTTGCAACATACTCAATGGAATCAACATAAATAGTTGTTTCATGCTTTAGGTTTTCACGTAACTTTCCAGAAAATGAACCAGGAGAATGAGGGTAGGAAAGGACTCTGAACTCTGGAAAAAATGAAAGGAAAGTTAGAGTACTAAAGGGAGCAGGTTTTAATAAGCAAATAGTCTGGACCAACCCTTAGTTTAGTAGTTTAAAAAATCCTTTTCAGGGCTTTTTTTCATGAAGTTGATTAAGACAAAATTCCAGAAACTGGGATTAGTGACTAAGGTACTTAAATCCTCAAGGAAGGACTTAAACATTAAATTTTGGGTTCAGAGTAAGAATATATGTGGGAAAATTCACTTTAAATTAGACTC
>NW_010168489.1:0-15664 GCF_000695765.1 Mesitornis unicolor
GGGGTTGGGGAATCCTTCGCCATCACCCAAGCGACCCCTGACGTCACTGGAAGGCGGTTTAATATCCGTCAATCGCATGGAAAATTGCATGTTTGGCCCCAGAGCCCTCCTCCCCCATGCCCCCCCCAGCTGCCTGTCCTATTTTGAAGGGCTCATTTTCCCGGCGCTAATGAAAGCGACAGCCATGCAGGGCTGGTATTTGGGGTGATCAGTGAGAATATTAATGGCTGGCACTTGGTGTTAACTCTTTGAGAGTCCAGCCAGAGGCCAGAGCTCAGCTGCTGCCACCACAGAGTCCAGCCATGGTAGAGCCTGGTCTCCTCAGTGCCATGTCCAGTACTGGGGGTGGGATGGTGACCCCATTTCCAGGAGGTTTTAATTGCCCATTTTCAGCCCCGGGGAGGCTGCTGACCTGGCTGCCTGCTGCTGAGGGAGCTGGGGAAGCAGAGAGGTGGAAGCTGCAGAGCTGGTAGTGGGTGCAGCAGTGAGGCAAGGGCTTGGGGCAGCAGGGGAGAATGGGCACCTCCAAGAGACCTCCTCAGAGACCTGGGTGAATGGCAAGTGCCAGAGGTGGCCTGTCATAGCCAGGATGTGGGTAGGGAGAAGGGACAATCTCACCTTGTAACCAGGAAGGGTCTGGCTGCCTGAGCGTGTTCATGTGTGGCTGGAGATGTTCATGGTTAATTGGGACACAGAGTTCCCCACGAAGGCTTTGCAAACACCTGCGTACAGCTGTTGAAGAACAAACACATCTCAGCATCAATCCTGTAACACTCTTGTTTTATACCTCCCTCACTTCACCATTAGCAACTCATGTGGTGTCAAGGTAACTTATGTCACTTCAATGCCAATGGAGTTGTCCATGTGAAATCAGCCAGCCACTGACTCTCAGTGGGACTTCAGGGTGCCTTCTAGTTGTTGATCCTGTCGGGCATGGGCCTGTTGCAGTGGTGAGGGCGTGCTTGTGGTGGACACAAGCCACCAGGGAGACCTTACAGCAGCCTTCCAATACCTAAAGGGGGCCTACAGGAAAGACAGGGAATGACTCTTATCAGGGAGTGTAGTCACAGGACAAGGGACAGTGGCTTTGAACTGGAAGAGGGTAGATTTAGACTGGATATTAGGAAGAAATTCTTCACTGTGAGGGTGGTGAGGCACTTTACCAAGTTGCTCAGAGAAGCTGTGGATGCCCCTCCCTAGAAGTGCTCAAGGCCGCGTTGGATGGAGCTTTGAACAACCTGGTCTGGTAGAAGGTGTCCCTGCTCATGGCAGGGAGGTTGGACCAGGTGATCTTTAAGGTGCCTTCCAACCCAAACCATTCTGCGAGTCTATGACACCCCAAAGTGCACAGCCTGCAGAGGACGTTCATGTGGGATGGCTCCTTCTGAAGAAAATATCTCCTTGGGCTGCATCTTAGCAAGATATGATTGCGGTCATGAAGAAACTAGCTGAGAAGCTGGCACATCAGCCTGTAATCATGCAGGCTAACCCTGCCAGTGAAGAAGGGACAGGAGAGTTGTACTGTGTCCAGCAGTTCCTTTGGAGATCCAGGACTGGTATAAACAGGCCAGAGGAAACACAGACTGATTTTGTATCAACATCTAACCAAGCTTTGAATGCATTAGGATTTGCTTGCCGGTTTCTTGGTTCCACTATCAGTTGTACTGGTGTAAAATCAGGAGCGATGCCTTGAACACCATCAGAGTAACAGCAGTGACAGGTCACACTGGTGGGAGGATGGTGTTTACCAGGGGAAGGACAACTCATCATCGGTCTCCAGTTTGGACATGAGGTTTTGTGGCAGGGCCCCCTGCGCATTCAGGAGCTGACCGCTCATCTCTAAAGCCCCTCTAATTGGATGCATTTAAAGATGCCTCCTGAGCTGTCTTTGTCTCCTTGCAGCCAGCAGGACACACGTCCCTAAAACGACACCAGCTAATTAAGGCCAAGCAAACCCAAGAACTCTTCAGTGCCTTGTTTGTTATCCGAGAGCCCGAGGCAATGCTGAGGCCAGTAGGACCCTGACAGGCAGCTGGGGAAACCTGGTAATGACAGGGCCACCAAACCAGACAGGGAGAGAAGCAGAAGAGTGCAGAAATCAGCAATGACAATAACAACCAGCCACTCTAATGGTGCTGAGGTGCCTACCAGGCCTTGGAGAAATGGGCTCAATGAACCAGAGACCTTCCTTCCTGCTCCTCACCTTTTTTCAGGCACCTCCAGGCTAAATGGGATAGAGGGTCAGACTGGCAGTGGGAGGACACTGGGGATGTAGCCTGCTGCATGAAGGTCAAGAGATGAGTCTCTTATCAGGCTGTTTTCATGCTTGCTGGGAAAATGTAGCAGCATCACTCTGGTTTGGCTAGAGAACTGCCCCACTCACCAGCTGCTGGGGATGCTATTCTTGCAACCCCTTTCCATTTGCTTTCTGGGACTAGAAGCAGGGCAGAAGGTATGTGTTTAATATGCACATATGCAAGGACGGACCTGGGAGAACAGTTCATGAGAGGACATCACCTCACTCCCATCCCTCGAGCATCTGCTGTTCTCCACCCTCTGCTTTTGCCTTCTGAGACAACACACCTCCTGCAGCATCCCTGAGCCCATTCCCACCTTCCTCATCCTGTACAGTTTGCAAGTCCTCAAGGGCTGCCTCTGCAACTCATCAATGTGGTGAGACACACATGAATGCATGGGTTAACGTCAGCTGCTCTTCACAAAGGCCACACTGCTGAGAGTCCCCTGTCCCTCAGGAAGGCAGGCAACTGACGTCCGTGAACATTGAAGCACACATTCGTAACACCAGAACTACTCCTCATCAAGGCCTGGGACAATCACTCGTCTCCTCCAGGCCCTCAATGTCCCCACCCAGACTGGCCTTCACAGAATCACAGCATGGTCAGGGCTGGAAGGGACCTCTGAGGATCATCCAGTCCAACCCCCCTGCCAGAGCAGGATCACCCAGAGAAGATCACAGAGGAGCACGTCTAGGTTGGTTCTGAATGTCTCCAGAGAAGGAGACTCCACAACCTCTCTGTGCAGCCTGTTCCAGTGCTCTGGTACTCTCACAGTAAAGAGGTTTTTCCTTAAGCATAAGTTGAACCTCTTGTGTACTAGTTTGTGACCATAGCCTCTTGTCCTGTGACAACCTTCACTAACACACTTCCTCTAACACCAGCCCCAGCAGATCAGCCACCCATACCAGCACCCGTTAGAGAGCCAGCCACCTTGATCCTCCTTTCCAGCAGCACCCATCCACAGCCTTGTCCTTAAAAGGCACAGTCCTGACCTGCTGCCAGCTCTTCAGAGATAGGACCAGCTGAGAAGACAGAGCATGACCTGCTGCTGAGGGCTGAGTTGATTTTCCCAAGTGGAAACACCTGGGAGTTGATGACCCACACCCTAGGAGACATTAGTTATACCATGTCCATTAACTCACTGGAGACATGTTCTTGTTGGGGATCTCCTTTACAGCATGTGCATCCAGTCTGTCATTTCTTTTTCTCTGACAACACCATATCAGAGAAAAAGAGGTGTTTCTTTTATCTTCTGCTATGTCTGTACCATCTAAGCAAATACTATTAGCAGTGCAGTAGCACATCAGGTCTGCCTGTCCCTTCAGCTGTCCTCTGCTGATGGAGGAGCATCCTGAGGAGTTTCTGTTTCTAGCTGGTTTTTTTTAATTGTTCTGGAACAAAGTCGAGGAGAGGTGTATGAAGAGATGAGGGCATTCAAGCTTTCTAAAAAGGTTTCCCCAGTGGTATCTCATGGTCAAGAGAAGCTGGTCCTGCAGAGACATCTCTCCACCAATCACTTGAGCTCCACATCTTGGGTCTTTGTGCAGAGGTTGCATGTGATGGTTGATGAGATGGTGGTCTGTTGCTAACACTGGTGGTAACTGGCTGGAACGAATGTGTCTGGTGAGGTCCTTGGGGGACAAGACAGCTTCATGTCTAAAGGTGGAAGGAGGTGCAGAGATCTGTGTGTAGCCAGCATTTCCCCCATCTGTGACTGGTGTGAGGAGCTTCCTTGGACTCAGGGCTGCTTTCAAGAGCCATTTCCAATGATGGCTATCCATCCCAGCTTCACTGCTGTGAGTTGTTATTTGTACCCACGGGGAGACCATTAGATTCAGTGCTGGCCAGACCAAGGTACTAGAAATACCCACATTGCACCTAAGTGGGCCGACCTTGAAATAAAGAAGATAGTCACGGGTGGGAGAAGGGCAAACAGGGCTTTCATCAGCACATATGGGCATTTTCCCATCATGTCCTCGCTCTTCCAGCTAAGACCTTACCGCTGGCCGGTGCCACCCCATTATACCATGCTTGGCAAAGGCACTGTCAGCTCCAAATCCAGGTGGCCAGACCTGCTGGTGTGCCCTTACACAACCCACTGAGCTCCCAAGCTCTCTGGGGCTGGATCAGTCCCTCGGGGGCATTGCACAGCCCCGAGTGCAATGGGCACCTGACCCCAGCTGGCTGAGCACGCTGCTCGCTCATATGGTACCAATTGTGAGAGGGACACGGTGCCAGGCTGATCCGAGTGGCCAGAGCAGACCAATGGACACCGGGTGATCAGGATCTGCAAAGACTGGTTTTGCTATTAAAGCCATCCACTTGACATAGTAATTATAAAAAATCAATTTTGACTGTTAACCATGACTTTTTTCCCCTTGCAATAAGCAAGTGGAGGGAACTGATGTGCTCAGGAGGAGCAGGCAAAGAAGGGTCAGTGCTGCAGCAGGGTGGTTGTCTCAGGTCTGCGTGTGAGTGCTGTGTCCCTGGAGATGCTCTGGGGAGCCTGCAGCTCTCCTAGGGACCACATCATACTTTGCCTTTCTTCTTCCAGTTACTTATGATTCTCTGAGCATCCAAAACCTGGGGTTTACATTCTATGACAGAACAAAAATGTCCTATGGACAAGGGTCTAGGAAATCACACAAATAGCAATTAACTAATTTCATGCTGCCTATAGAAATCCTAAAGGCCTGGGGGTCTGGGGATGGAACATGGGGCTTTTCTCTTTTGAGGCTAGTAATTTCAGTTCAGTCTTTCTAATGACAGAAGGTTCTAGCTCGCCTGAAAGCACTTCAGTGGCCTGCAGGAAAGGGACCAGGGTCGCTGTGTTGCTCAGGTCTCTGGATCATCAAACCCCTCTCTTCAAGTTGGGCTGTCACAGGCCAGCTCAGCAGGGTTTCACCCTTTAAGCTGATGAAAAGATTAATGATAAAGATGTAACAGGTAGACAAAGGTATGGAGAAGCCTCAATGCCCAACCTTTCCATGAAAATTTTGGTCCCAAGTGAGATTGTACAGGCTGCTCGTGGGCTTGGCTGCAGGGTCTCTACAAATAATTTTTATCCAGGCTTGTCCAGACACAACCAGAACCCACAGCCTGGGGAAACAGGAGAGACAATGTTCCTGCTGCAGATGCTCGAGCAGTCCCTGCCACTTAACCTCAACAGCCAAATCTGAGACCCTCCATGCTCCATGGTTGCAAATTCATTGTACTGGCTCCTCCAGGCATTTTTGCTGTGGCTTTGCCCAGAGGGACCATCATGCTGCAGGGATGCTCTGAGTGGCCCAGCTCAACTCCCATTGCAGAAAACCAGCTCCAGCTCATAGCTGCAGAAAGCCATTCCCATCTGTTGTCTCCAGACATTGACTACAGCAGCTACTGAAACAAAGTCCTCTGCGCTGTCACAGCACTGTCACTGAGCTGAGGGCAAGAGGGCAGGATCTCACTCACTAATGTGATTCTTTTATTATTTTCTTTGCATGGATTGCTAGGAGGCTGGCCTACACCTTTAGCTAATCTGTTGGCCAGTATGCTTGTCTTCTTACAACTGAAAGTATCTTCTCTTCTGAAGCACTTGCCCCATACGAAGTAGGATTGTTTGAATGAGAAGCAAAGAGAAATGGTGTGTTTGTGACTCTCTGCAATGGGACTCCATGTGGTTTTGACCCAAAGACTTCCAAGGAGTCCAGCTTTCTAGGAGAGACCCAGGCTACATGGTCCTGTGGTTGGCAACAGGATGGGAGCAACCAGCCAGGCAAGGCTGCTGCCCTCCCCACACCCTCAAAGACATGAGGTGCCTGGGTAGACCCCGCTGGCTTTGCTTCACCCTCCTTCTTCTCCCCAAAGCCCCACTTACGAGCGTCATTCGTTCTGTGTGAAGTGTGGGAACAGCTGTTGGTGTGGCACACTGCAGGAAATGCAAACCTGGGGCACATCCCCTCCCTTTGGGGACCCTGTCCTGACCCCACATGTGATGAGGAGCCATGACCATTCCCCTCCAACCTTGTGTCCCGCTGCCATCCCAGCTCCCTGTGCTGCCACTTCCCCCGTGGCCGTCAGCTTTGGGATGGCTGATGGGCTCTGACAGCGCTGCTCTTTTTCTCACGACCCGTCGGCTGGCTGTGAGCGGGGGGACCCAGCCTGCCTGGATACGATGCTGCCCCCCCGCAGTCCCCGCGGGAGGTTCCGTTGCACCGAGCAGCTGTTCCACATCACATCGCGTCCTGCTGCTTGCAACGATGGGCTGCGGCACTCGCACCACCGACACGGCGCCGGGAGCCGTGGAGCCTGGCAGGATAAGGATGTGCTCGGGGAGGATGGCCAGCGTGGTAATCAATCTGGCTGCTGGAAACCTGGGGTGTGCAGGTGCTGCAGAAGGGGTGACAAGAGCGGGCAGGTCTCCACAAGGCGCAGCAGTCCTCACCCTCGCTGTGTTGGCCCAAAGCACTGGTCCCAGCCTGCCTGCCACCCTTGATCCCTGCCCTGCAAAACTCTGCCTCCCGCCTCTTTGTCCTCCGCCTCCAAAGCTGCATCCAAGCACACTGTACCTTTTCTTTGCTATTCTTGGCTCATCCAGCCTACGGCCAGTTCTGGCCTGCAGCATCTTGCTGCCAAAGACGGAGGGTGTCCAGTGCTCCTCCACTTTGTGTCCAAGCCTATTCCTTTTTTTGCACACTGGCCTTCCCCCACAGTGATAGGCAGCTTTGCAGAGCTGGCAGCAGGTTCACCCTGAATGCAGCAGCCCCTCAAGAGAGGTGGGACATGAGCCTGGTGCCAGGAGTACTCCAGCTACTGGAGAAAAGGGCTGGAAGATGATTTCCCTTTGAACCTGGATCCTGAATGGGAGTAAACCAGTGCAAAGGGAGCAGTGCAGGTCCCACAGCCTGCCAGGGGCTGGACAGAAGCAAGGACACGATGTCCACACTGCTTCCCCAAGCATACGCTTGTTCATCCTGGACTTCCTTGGGCAGCAAAGCTTCCCGTTCCTGGCTCTTACAGTAGTTCTGCAGTCTCACTGCACACCTTATCCATTTTTAAAGAGCACACCTCATAAATACTTTGTAAAGCACCTTCTAGCCAAAGTGCTTTTTTTGATTATTTTTTTCTTCCATGGCTGCTCGGAAGGGATGCTTACTCTCCCACTCCTCTCCAGTCTGCGGCTCTTGCCGTTATCGTGTACACATTCACTGCTTTGAAGTTGCCAGGGCTCTGCCTTCAAATTGAGCTCTGTGCAGTGCAGTGTGTTGTCACTTGTGGTGGATCACAGCAAAGGATGACACCTCTCCTCTTCTCTCCATGCACCCTTCATAGCACTTTGCAGATGCTGTCGGTGCCTCCATTGGCCCCACCAAGTACTGAGAGCAGCCCAAGGGAGCTATTCTTGTCATCAGCCAAACTTCATCCTCTCCAAAAATGTGTCAGATTAGCTAAAGGAAGGAAGCCTGTTCTCCCCAGATTGTGTCAAATGACATTGACTCTTCTCTAATTCCTTGTTCAACAGCTCCAGCAACCCTTGACTTCACTGGGTGCTGATGTCCCATGAGCAACCCAGCAGCTCTTGTCAGTTCATCCCTGTTCCCTGCTCCCAGCTTCTGCTCATCCAGTGGCTCCTCTTCCAGGTACTCTGTGGTTTTAGCGTGCTGCCATACAGGAGCTAGCTTCATGTGGTCATACTGGCTGTCCCAGTCTTCAGCTTCCCAAGTGCTTGGTCCCATTTCAACCAAATCAGACAAAATAGTCAAAATCTCAAAAGTGGTAAGAGGTTTTGTGAAGCTTCTTGGCTTAGTCTGAAAGAAAGACTCAAAGTGTTGCCCTACATTACCAAGGAAATGCTGTCACATGAAGACACCAGTGTCTTCTAGAACCTCCACCAGGTCAACCGCTGTGTGCATGGCCAGCCAACCAACACTAACACCTCAGGAGATGCTGTCTCAAGTCCCACAGGCAGAGGATACAACAAGGGACAGGGATGAGAGGGCCTTACTGAGAGCTGGGGGAGGTGGAATGAATGGGGCTGGAAGACACAAAGGACAGAGGCTGGGGAGCAAAAGTGAGGTGTGAGGAGAGTGGCAGGTGAACACAGAAGCTGAACCCAACACACTGCCGCTGTTTCCATCCTTAGAACCACCACTGCTGGCCTCTGAGCCCAGTTGCTTCTTCTTATCCAGGTGGTAAAACCATCCCAGGTAGATTGTACAGGCTCTTGGCATTTTTCTGCTTCTGATTTCATTACTTTTTGTTCTTATTTTTCAGCTGTATTAGTCTCACCCTTGTCCAGAGCCTTGCCTCTGTAGGCTTTGGCATCTGCAGCCCAGGGAGGACTTTCCCAGGCATGAAAGGGGCAGCTTCAGAGCCTTTTGTTGTTGCCTTCTCCGTGCCATGGTGTTAATGGCTCTTGAAGGCAGCCCGACTCCATAAGGCAGCACAGAGTAACCTGTGCATCAAGCGGACACCCTCGCCCCCAGGCAGGACCCATCTGCATGCAGGGTCAGCTTTGCCACTGTCATGGCAAAACATTGCAGAGATCCTTCCTGGTGACTGAGGCTGTCCATGGCAGCAGGTAAGCTGGGGAGTACGGGATCTGCAGTGGGCTCGAAGCTTTGTTTCTGCCTTGCTTTTGGCCAGGGACCCATCAGCTGCATCTTCAGTTGAGTTGTTGAATTTTGGCTGGAGATCCCGCATCTGTCGTGCTAGGCATCCCCAAAAAAGTGGGCATGAGACAGGAGAGAGGGGCAAGGGGCATACACCAGAGCTCACAGCTGGCAGGAGACATAGAGCTTCTTGAGAAGGCTGGACAGAAGCAGCTCTGGAAGGGCATGCAGAAGTGCAAGTCCTCATTCTGCTCCTCTTGCAGATTTGGGACTGACAAGGAGATCCCTGGAAGACGGGGCTAGAAACGAGCACATGGAATAGGTCCCTGCTGTGTGGCTTTAGGATCCAGCCAGGGATGTCCTCCAGCAAGGGCACTTCTTTGCAAGCAAGGGAGGCAAGACCCCAGCTTGGTCCCTCATCAGAAAACCAAGCTGTGTGAAATCCATGCACTCAGTGAGAGAAGGCAGGGCCCAAGGAGACCATGCCCTACCACATGCTCAGTTTTGAGAGGAGTCTGGGTATTTAGTGGGCTAATGAAAGGTGAGGGCGTGCCCATGAAGGTTGTGCTTCAATGCAAGTGGTGGGAGCATCACAACAGGCAGACAGCAGGATCAGCTCTCTCTGAAGCAACACCAGGGCTTGTCGTGGCAGCATCCTGGTGGCTCATTCCCAGCTGCCAGAGAAATGGCCAGGCCACCAAAGACAGACCAAACCTCAGTCCCAAGAGAGTTTTGAGGAGCAAGCAGTTAGAAGACCTGCCAAGAGGAGCTTTATTGATATACAAGGCTTCTGTGAAACTCTGCCAATCAAAGACCTGTGGCAACCTGGACATCTGTGAAAGCATTTAGCAACAGTGAAACAGAAAATCGGATGGGTAAAAATGCCTGAAATGTCTCTGTCCTTCCTCATCTTTTGGAAGATGCGGTACAACTGATCATGCGACTCAGCGAGCTGCAGTGAGAAGGCGCAGATTGGGTGCAGAGCTTCCCACAGCTCCTGTACTCCTGAAGGGGTTTGAAGAGACCAATCCCTGAACAGAAAAGCAAAGCCAAGAGCTCCTCTCTCTGAGTTGCTGGGCATGTCTGCACTCACCCTGCTGACGTGCTTTCAGGGAAAGTGCATATACCTGGGTCATCTTGGTTGCCCAGATTTATTATGAAATAACATCTTTGACACAGGTACAAGATAGAGCAGCTTCACACAAACACAATGCAGACTTCAGCCGCCAATTTTTTATTACTCACATCATTAGCTATGCCATCTTTGCTAAATTTTCTCCCAGAGACCTTTGGTTAGAGCAGTTCTTACTTTATTGAATTTGTCAGCATGTTTTCCTCTTGAATGCTGCTACACTGTCCTCATTCTTCCAGTCTGTTCTTCAGGTTTCCACACCCAAATTAAGATGCCATTCACTGCTGTTTCGGAAGTCCCTTGAAGATCTGCAGATCTGTTCTTTGAAATGTCTTTGGGAGCTGACTGAAGAGTGTGCACCATCCTGCTGATCCAACCCAGCCTGACTCTCCTGTGTTTTGTTCCTAACGTGATCATTTGTACATGTTCAAAACGAATACAGGATGGGGATGAAGCACTCCAGCATCTGAATGTCAGCAAGGCAATCAGAGAAGCTGCAATTTTAATGATATAGAAGGAGTCACTTGTTTAGAGCCTGATTCGTGATGCTCTATTACCCGTGACAGCTTACTCTGGGACTATATTTGCTTCTGCTCTCACTTTCTCACATTTCCTTGGATAATTTTTACTCCACAGCTTTCTTTAACTCATCTGTCCTGATTTCCAACTGTCCTTAGTTGGCTAAGAAATACAGAATTAACCCTTTTATAGACTGTTTTGCTTTTTCAATGTTTTTGTCCCCTTTGTTCTTAACTAGAGACTCACCTCTGCCAGACAAACGTGGCTTTTGGTAGCTCAGTCACTGAACTTACTCCTTTATCATCATGTGCAATGCTCCTTCCAACTGCCCTCAGTGTTGGAAACCAGCTGGGAATTACTTGAGTGTCTTTGCTGTGTTTTCCCTATGGAAAAACTAGCTCTCTGCTAGCTTTGTTGTTTGACAGGTTCTTGTCTCCTAGACAAGTGGTTATAGCTACATTTACTGCTTGGTTTGGTGTTAAGCAATGTTATGAATAAGCACTAATAGAGGGATTATTGCTCACATCCAGCAGGAGGACTGTTACATTGCTTATTCTAGCATTTAAATCAAACCATAACTAGCTGCAATTAGCTCCAATTGCACTGAGTTTTTAAGCATCTCATATGACTTTGCACAAACTGTTGAGATCACTGATCTTCATCTTGGTGCTCCCTTTTCCCAGTTGGTGGGCTCCTTTCCCCAGGCAGCCTGGTGTCCTCCTGCCTGGGCACTCCCCCACCGGCTGCGCTCCTCCACTCCCATGAGCATCCCCAGCCTGCTGCGTGTGGCTGCCAACACAGAAATGTCACTGCCTGTGCTTTGGGGGCTTTCTCGCCAGCACCATAGCGGTAAGGGTGATGTCCAGCTTGTCCTAACTGGTGCCAGAGATTTCATGCCTCCTTTGTTGGAAAGTTTTCCTTAAAACTCCAGTGAATTTAGAGGAAAAAGGAGCTTTGCCTTGCTGTAATTCTCAGCTCCCGACACTGAACATTTGAAAGAACTGCAGTTGAACTAGATGGTCTGGATGGAACTGTGAATCTCCTCCAACTGAACTACTCCTATTCTCCTCTCCTCTCCTCAATGGACAAAGTGCTTTATAATCATTGCAGCAGCACTTAGAGTCAGGAAATCCCCTGGGTTCCAGGAGATGTCTGGCCTAAGTTTGGGACCTGGGGTGGGAAACTGATATTTTTATCATTATCAGGCCCATGGCCTGGTGTTGGTGAAGTTTTCTCTCTGTAGCATGCAAGTCATGCTGGAAAACTTGAGGCTGGAAAAAAAGTTGTTCCCGTGCTCCCATCCATGACCAGAAACAACCTAGTTACCACTGTCAATTGAAATTTGGAGTCTATAGCTGAGACCATAACGTAGAGGTATCTACAGAGAAAGACCCATAGCCTGACTGTCTATGCATTCTTCTTCTAATTCTGTCCTCCTACCTTCACCAGCAAGAGGTAAGTCTTCCGCGCCCTTCCAAACAGACCTGAAGGTGTCTGCACATAGTTCTTGTTCAAAAACAAAGACTGAGCTTTCAACTGCAGAAAAACTCAGGTTGTTGCTGATTCTCAAGGCCAAACCGGTCATGAGACAAGGGTCTCTGCTAGGGTGGCTATGGCTGATGGCCTGTGGTTTTCAGTTCCTTGGTTTCTGGTAATATTCCAATAAGGTTTCCATTAAGAAGACTCCAGTTCACACATAAATTAGTTGGTAGCTCACCAAAGTTGGTACAACAATCCCAAGGTTGTTTTGTGCCCATGGTAAATTTGTGTTAGGAGATCTCAATAGGTGTTACTGGGAAAACACCCAAAATGCATGCCAAGGGAGGTGAACTGACATTCTTAGTATCATCTAAAGAGTGAGTGGTCTATAGGTACCGAGTTTCTTCCAGCCCAAGAAATCACCTCTTCAAGCACAGTTGAATGGGATGAGCGGAGAAAGTCAAGGGAAGCAGTGACTTCTCACTGTTAACCATACTGTACCCGCTTCAGAAGAATGATAAAACAATAGCAGTTCCCATGGCTGTGATTTCCCATCAGCACCAAATTCACCCAGTAGGAAGAATTCAATGTGATGGAAAAAACAAGAGGGATAGAGAGGAGAGAGGGGAAGATGATATCCATAGAAGGACAACAGGGAGTAGCTATGCTGTCTCACTGTGCCCTCAATGCCTGATCCATTCCTTGACCCTGAGTGGCAGCAAGCGGCTGGGGTGGCATCAGGACTGCTGCATCCTCTTCCTGGGTCTGCTGCACCTTCAGCCACGATCTCGGACAAGTCCATTTGTCCTCTTCTCTCCACTGTGGTACTGTTACTGATAATACCAACTTTTGGGACAGCTTTATGGCATCATTAATGTTTATGGAGAGCCTTGAGGTTCTTGGATTGGGAGAGCAAAGAGCTGTTATTTAGTGGGTATCTCCAGCAGCCCTTTGCCTCTCTCTTCCAAGACCATTTAGGACCTTTGGCCTTGCTGAGTTAATGTGTTGCTGGTCTTCGCGCCTGTTGCCGTTGCTTTTCCCCTCTGTCTTTCGCTCTCACTCCCCCTTCACTCTCCTTCTCCTCTCCCGGCTCTGTAGCAGTTTCCTCGGGAGTGTTCAGCTAGCTGACACATTTGCCACAGATGGATGGTGCACACGGAGACAGCTGTCACTCCCGATTTGTGGTCCACTGTGTGACAGCGGGACTGATGCCTTCTGAAAGGCCGTCTCGCAGAGCACATGCACTCTGACATTCTTCGAGATGAGCCCTACAGACACCTCTCAGTGGACCTCGGGAGAAGCTGGCAAGCTAACCCTTCCTGCTCCCCCTCCCCGAAGCAGCCTGCGGGCTGGAAGAAAGCAAGCGCTGTGGTGTGCACACATACACACACGCACGGCCAACCTCCTTGGGTAGTTCTGTGCCACTACTGGTCTGCCAGGTCCCAGCCCGGCTGTTTGCTCCTGATGCTGGTGTATGAAGTGAGGCGGGTTGAGATTTGCAAGAGGGAAAGGTCACCAGCGAAGCTGCTCTTTTCCCCTTTTCTGCCTTTTTAATTGCAGGAAGGAGGGATATGGGCTCCAGTTTTATTCTGTCAGAGCAGCTGCCTCCAACCTCTTGAGTTCCTCTGTCACAGAAAAAGCTGATAGACTTCGCAGCAACAGCCCCTTTGGGCCTCGCTGTCTTCTCCAACACTTACAGTGGTCTTCATCACCAGTGATGCTTTCCATCACCTATGATGGTCTGCATCACCTATGTCCCACACAGCAACATGGAAATTCCCCCTCTTGGCAGGGGGTTTCCTGTCACCTCTCCACCCCAGCATTGCACACTGCACTGGGGCAGGCTGCCCTAATGGCACTCTGACACTTCCTGTGGAGGTTCCTCTCACCAGCTTGAGGCCAGGTGCAAGGGTAAGGCTGACTTAGGCAAGGCTGGCTCCCTTGAGGGCAAAGCCTTCTGCCCTTAGCCAGGCTGAGGCTCATAGTTTCAGGTCTCAACCACCCATACCTGTCCTACACATTGATATGTAGACACCTGAGTATTCAACTCTGAGGCCTTCAACAAAACCCTTCTGGTAGGACTTTCAGTTGGACACACATAGCAAAACAGAACAAACATACTTTAGCTCTGGGCAGGTGAACAAAATCTTCTGGATTCTAAACTCCATGGGAATGGGATCTGCTCCTGCCTTTGGTCTTCAGACAAAAAACCTTCCTTCCAAAAACCAGCTGTTAATTGTCCATCTGACTTACAGAAGGTTGTGGTCAAGGGAATAGGTCTTCCCAAGAGGGAAATACAAAGTTTGAACTAAATCTACAGAGTATCATCTGGGTCCCTCTGGAACTGACCGGAGACTTCCCCATCTTGTTCAGTGCCTGAGCCCTATCCTACGTTACACAAGAACCTGATGGCTGCACAAGGTCATGCCAAAGTCCTTCTAGTAAGGTTCCCGGGTGGTGTTCAACAGTAGAAGCCCAGGGAAGAGGATGAAAGCAGAGAAAACTTATATGAGATTTCTCTTGAATACTCTCCAAACCTTGGACCAGTCATAGTTGAAGGACTTTACGAACCAGGCATGATTTCTCTGAATTGAGTAACTCCTGGTAGATTTCCCATCCCAGCAGTGTCTGACTAGGTCTTCTCACTTACCTCCTTCCAAAGTTTTTATGAGCCATTCATAGATACAGGAAGATTTACAGAACTGCAAGGACATTGCTTATCCTGATTGCTTTGACTCCTTGACTCCCATTCCCAACCCCTCTGAGCAGTCTGAGTCTGTTGGGTAGGAGCCTGCTCAGCAAGACTCAGAGAAAGTGTGAGTTTGCAGCAGAACTCAGTTTCCAGGGTCTCCCACCAAGCTATTCATGAAGGCAGTGTAGTGGTTCAAAGTGGTCAGCAGGTTATAGGCAGAGAAGGTTTGTGCCGCAAGTGTGTTTCCTTTGAGCTTTAAGGCTGAATGCAGCTCTGTTATCCGGGCAAGAACACCTCCAGCTTAGTGGGAGGTCATGCCAAGCTGGCATCAGCATGAAATGGTGGTTTCTATTCAGATAGAATGGTGATCCTGGGAGGGAAGATAGGACACTTACCCAGTGCAAAAGCTGGTAGAACATCTCCATGTGTGGCAAAATATTAGGAAAAGTATGGATCCAGCAAAAAACTACAGCATCAGACCTGCAAGTTCAAGATTGCTAAAAGAGTCACTGAAAACCTTAAGAAGAGGCTGAAATGGACACAAGTGCAGTTGAAACTAAGGAGAAACGAGCAGTGCCATTTCCCTCTTGAGGAAAGCTCTCCAGAAAGGTAAAGACCTACTCTGTCTCTGGAATAATTCACTTGTACCTTTCCATCAAGCCATCTCTAAATAGAGCTGTCTGACCCTGGAAGACAGGACCTCTCAGGTCATAAGCTAGCAGCAGCAGCTGAGAGAAAGGGTCCTGAGAGGATACTGTGCTGCTTTGCTGGAGTGAAGGAACTATGGGCTCTTACAAGGTCTCAGAAGGTTCTGATCTCAGCTGGTAGCCCTCAGCCTGGTCTGCCACACAGTAGTGAGTCCCTGGAGACTGGTGGTCCAGGGTCACATCTTTTACTCTGACACAGCTATTTTAAATGATGTTAAGAAGACCAGACATTTTGGCATTCCTCT
>NW_010168489.1:15695-29851 GCF_000695765.1 Mesitornis unicolor
CATTGCAAGGCTCCAGAACATGCAGGGACATGAGAAGCGATTATGTATGACTCTCTGAGGAAATCAGGGTCCATCTGGAGAAAGCATGGTCAGACCAGGCAGTGGCCCTTCCAAGGACTTTCCCTCCAAGATCCTCAGAAAGACAAGAACTGGTGAGGTTGGGCTGCCTGAGGAAGAGCTCTCTGGGCTTTCGCAGGATGGATGCACAAGCCCTAAGGTAGAAGACCTCAGCTCAGTCCAGCTCTGATGATCCAAAGGCAGTAAACACAACCCTTGCTAGATGCCTTCTGCCCATATAGACCCTCCTGTGCAGACACTTTACCAGCTTGACCCTTGACCCTACAACTCCTAAGACGGTTACAAGGAATACTTTGCTCATGACCTCATGGGGCTTGTTTCCAGATGCTATGTAATTAGATGGTCCTATTTGATGCCACCTCAAAGTCAGGTTCCCCAAAATTTTGTCAGGTGGAGATAAGGGGTCCCTCTCCCATACTCAGCTGTGAGCATGCCCAAGGTTCCAGAATTGTTTCAATTAAGTATTGTAGCACAATGCTATTTTTTTCCCCAAATATTTTGAAGGAGGTGGAAATGCAGGTCAGAAAAAGATACACATTTGCAGGCAGGGTCTTGGACCTTCTGAACACATTGTCAGCCCAGCCAATCCAGGCTGGAATGTCTTGGGAAGGGACCAAGCAAACTTTTTAATGAAAAATTTTTCATTTTTGAACTTGAACAAAATACAAATAAAAAGAAAAAAGATGTTTCTTTGAAAAAGGAAACATCACATTCATAAGAAAAACAGGAACCCATAATTGTGGACAGATAAATGATTCATCTGTGCTGTGCATGACCAAGTCCACCAGAAGACAGCATGCTCCAAGGAAGACTCTGGGTTTGGGAGGGACATCTCTACCTTGGTGTCCCCTCTTTGAAGACAGGCTTGCTTGGCAGAGAGGCCAAGTGACCCGCATGGCTGCTGGGAGCACCAAGCCACCATGCTGGGGTGACAATTTCTGTGCTGACCCAGAGACATTGCCTGGGGCATGCATTCCCAGAGGAGCTCCAGCTGGAAATGTCCTACCCAAAACAGCAGATGGATGTCCCTGCTTGGCTCCCAGCTGAGGGGCACAGAAGGTGACAGAGAATTTGGGCTGGTGCTTTGCTGTGAGGAGCTTGTAAGACAGGGGAGCAGTACCAAGGCCTGAGAAGCCACCAGGTAAAATTTGGTTGCGAAAGTGCTGAAATGGGGATTTCTGCCCACACTCTGCAGCCCCTGCTCCACACAACTGGGTGTGCATCTTGGCTGCCGGGGAGGATGCAGATGGAAAAAAGGGAGGAAGCTTCACTGCTCCTGCTGGAGAAATGTCCTCAAACAATCAGGGACATCTGGCAAGACAGTAGGTGCAGCAGTCTCCTGTCTGTCCTTACTGTCTCCACCACAGTGGTGGTTGGGACACCTGCAGCAGCTCCCACCTACACCACTTTGCCTTGGCTGCCCTGGTCCCACGTACCACATAGAGCTCTTCCTGGCCAGCACCCCGCTTCAGGAGTTGCCGTCTCAGGAGCTTTGCACCAGTGTGGTGGCCCTGATGCCCTAGGACCTGGTCCCCCAATGTGCTCAGGGAAGGACGGTTGGGACGCCCTGGAAGCACCCCACCCTGCAATACCAGAGGCATTACTGAGGAGGGATAAATATTTTGCAGCCAGAGAGCTGCAGGTGGATGGCGGCATTGGGAAGTGAAGCTGTAGCCCCTCACCTGCTCAGCGGCGAGGCAGGCATGGGATCAAGGCAAAGGTGCCTTCACATCTCACTGGCCTTGAACAGCAGATGAAAGGGGGCCGCTGGGAGCCAGGGATAACAAAAGGAGAGAGGGGAAAGTTCGGGTCAGGCAGGGATTTCTGGCTGGTGGGTTTTCCACTGAGAAAATCTCTCTGCCTCTTTCATGATGATGAAGATCTTTTTTTTTTTTTTTTCTTCCCCCTTTCTCCTCTCCTTCTTTTCCCCTTTCGCCAGGCTGATAGCTGGGAGCTGCGGAGCATGTGATGCATCTTCCATATAGGGGCAGGAGCAAAGCAAGACCAACTGATGGACGCCCTAGGGCCAGACTTGCAGACAATATATAACCTACTGCATGATCTAAAACACTTCCCACTTTCACAGAGTGAACATCAGGCAGAGCGGAGCTGCTGCGAGGGGAGAGGAGTCCTGCGTGCAGGTAAGTCCTTGGCATCTTCTTCCCCGGGGAGGCTGTCCCAGGGAGGGGGAAGGTGTGAGGGACCCACAGCGAGAAGCAGCGACTGGCTATTGCGCAGGCAGGTGGGGTAGGGCGGTTATTTGTGTTATTAGTGAGGTTATTTTTTATTATTAAATGCCAGGTGCCAGCAGTGCCTGTGCAAGTCAGAGTTCAGAACAGAGGCTGGGTGCATGGGAGATTGGGCTCAGCAGAGCCCAGCCTCAGCCCCTCTCCTTGCAAATGCCAAGACTGTGAGCTGGAAAGCATCCCGCACCAGTTGCAGGTTTGTTTGCTCCTGTTTCTTGCTGTCGATGTCTGCCTGGGCTGCAGGCAGTGCATGGCCCCTGCCTGGCTGCTCTCAGACCTGGGCATCGTCCCATCCCACCCGGCCACCCTGGGGCTTCCCTTATCTTTTACAGAGGAGCACAAAGAATTATCAAACTACTTTTAAAAGCACTTTAGCTCAGCCTGCCACCTCCAGCACCTGCCTGGCTGCCTTCACCTTCCTGTGCTGGAATCTGCTTTGCAAAGGCAACTGTTCCCAGCCGGGGCTGAGTGGGCTGGGGGTAACGCAGCGGCAAAATGCAAAACAAAGCGGACTGGGTGAGCGGCTGCCTCTGTGTGTGTGTGTGTGTGTGTGTGTGTCTGTGTGTCTGTGTGTCTGTGTCTGTGTGTCTGTGTGTGTGGGGGGGAAGGGGGGGCTACACAGCACACCTGCTGTGGCTTTCCCTATGCCATGTACCCATCCTCACCGTGGGGGGACAGACTTCGTGCCTGAGATACGTGCCTGAGATAGTTTGTGTCCTGCTGCATGGGAAACAATCCTAGCAACAGCTATGTGCTCTCCGCGGCCGCACTGAGTTTATAGCGGTTTTGGTTGGGGTTTTTTTCCGGTTTTCTTTGGGGTATCAACTGTGCCTGATAGTGATGCAGGGACTGAGGAGCCCCGGCTGTGTTTTGGGCTGGGAACCTCCATGAATTCCCAGACATTGGAGCAAGCCCCAGCAGTCAGAAGCAAAATGAACAGCTATAATTTTAAATGGGTTAAAGGGGACTAAAATAATTAAAATTAATGGTTTTTGGGCATTTTGGCAAGTGCACACATTATAAAATTGCCCTGTGTGTGCAAGGCGGAGGCCAGGCTGAGGATGTTCCCTTGTTCTGTGCCTCAGTTTCCCCATCTCTGCTCTTCGTCTTCCCGCAGTCCTGCAGTCAGCCCCATGCAATGGTAGCATTTGCTGCAGTCTCCCTCTATGCATGTACAAAGGAGTCAGGACGGGGAAGCAGCTTTTCATCGGGGCATCAGAATACTGCCAGAGATTGTAATTAAGATTGTAATGAGATGAGGGGACTTGGAGGATCTGCAACGTTAAGTCAAAGGCACCTCTGTGAGCAGAGCCAGCTCCGTGGGATGGCATGAGTGGGAGAGGGACGACTGTGTCCCCATGGTGCTCGACTGACATGTGGGGACCCTGCTCCCTGACCTGCCATGTGGGCACTGGGGCTGCGGGCATGGCTGGAGCTGCTGATCCTGAAGGCAAACAAATGTCACCAAATTGGGTTACAGACCTGAGGTCTGATGGCCCCTCTGAAACACAGAGCCAAAGAAGTGCACAGGGGGGCTGGCGGTGATGGGCAGGGAGCTGGAGGGGTCTGTGCTGTGTGTCCTGCTGGGTGGTCAGTGATTTGGGCCAAAATCTCTCTGCAGCCGTGAGCTCTTCCTGGGTGGGGGCAGGGGAGGGAATCTGATTCCTCTCAATAGCTCAGCATCACCAGGATCAGGCAGCGCAGGAAGAGCTGGCAGGGGCTGGGGGAGTCCCCTGTCCATGGCTTGGACCACGTCCTGGGGAGAGGAGAGGACATCGGCCAGTGGCTCCTGGTGGCTGCGTCAGCTCTGGGAGGGGACAGCCGAGGGACCTTTGAAAACCCTCCCTGGTGGCAAACACTCTCAGGTTTGCCCCACTGAAATAAGGGCAGTGCAACCCTTCCTCAGCTTTTCAACCCCCCCTCCTCTCCTGCGCCGAGCTGCTTGTGCTCAGCTTCCCCACTGCAAAATCCCAGCTGCAAGCAGGGCACCGAGACATGTCCCTGCACTGGGAGCTGCACACAATGCCGCAGCAGGGCAAAATCAGGCAAAGACGTGGCAATTTGGGTACTGCCAGGGTGCACACTGCCCACTGGTGAAGCCAGTGGTACCCAGTGGTGTATGCTGGTGCCCAGACAGGGGAGAAGCAAAGACATCAGAGATTTTTTTTGCTCCTCCTGGGATCAGATCATCCCGATCTTCCACTGCTTTCCTCCTCACCGCTTTTGTCCTCTTCCACCCTTCCCAAATTTCAAATCTGGGACAAATTTCAGGGCACTTTCAGCTGAGCTGAAGCCTAATGTCAGCCATCCCCTTCTCCCAGACCCCAGACTGGTTTTGGCTAGCAGTGTTGGTTTTGGTGGCAGGGACATCAATAGCATCCACTTCAGCACCATCCCTTGTTTGTGCTCTTGGTAAGCATGATCTGAAGAAGGCTTTACCCTTGCAGTGCCTGGCCCTGCTGCAGGGATCATACCCCAGGTTTCTCGGTGGCGCCTGCAGCCCTGTGCAGCTGCAGGGACTCTGCCTGTACAGGGACACCAGTCCCGCAGGGACCAGAGCAAGTACCACTCCAGAGCTGAGAGCAGAACATGTGTCGCTGGTCTACTTGCACCAGCGCTTACTGGACCCAGAGATGCCCTCAGTTTGCTTTTCTCATGCCAGGAGGTGGGCTTTGTCACACACCTTGGCGCTTGGGCTGCCTTCAGTGTTTGCATTGGGCTTGGGCTCATTATTATTTGCAATTATTATTATTTCTGATCTGCCAGAACAGAGACATGGGGTGGGTTGATGGGCAGAGAGGGCAGAGCCATTGCTGATCCATAGGTCCTCATCCTGGTACTGTGGAACTTGGGAGCAGCATCCTTTAGATCTGGGGTGAAAAGGAACCGGCCCCATTTCTAATGGAGTCAAGGACATGAGCAAGCTGCAAGCCCAGTCAGAGGGAGCTGCAGACAGGACTGTGATAGCAGAGCCATTCGATCACCCTCTGGCGTGGACTCTTCTCTGGGATATGGGGCAGTTTCTTGGGCACAACACCAGCTGCACCAGCCCAAACCTGGGGCAGGCATTGAGCCTGGCACCAGGAGCGCCAGGAAGGGCTGGCAGAGGCAGCAGCGCTGGCACAGCTGTGTGGCTTTCAGAGATGCTTGATCGATAGCTTCTTCCTAACACTCCCCCATTCCCCCAGTCCCCACATGCATTTTTCATGCTAACCCCTCCTGGGCAAAGGCTGTCTATGCAGGAAAAGAAAAAGAAATGAAAACAAACCAAACCAAAACAAAACACAACAAACCACAACCAAAATCTACTTTTCTTCCTCTGGTTCCTGGAGGTTGTTTTAGTTTAAGGGCCAATCTATAGATTCATGGCTGGGAATATCTTTGCTCAGCGAACAAAGAGGCATGAAAAAGCTCCCCGGGGCTTTTCTTAATCCTCTTCAGGTTGGTCCAGAGCTGGAAAGGGCTGGGCTCTGTACAGCAAGGCTGGATCTAATGGTACAACATGGGCTGGGCAAGCTGATAAGGAGGCCGGAAATGGGAACAGGGCTCTTCTGCAGCTCTTCTTGAGTTCACAACCCTCCCAAGATGTGCCAAGAGGAAGTGGGTAGCAACAGGATCTGCAACCACCCTCCCCGGGGTGCAAAGGGTCTCTGGGTCTCATTGTATGGTTACAGGCTGATCTATGCGTGCAGTGCTGGACCCGGGGGATCCCAGGCCACTGTGGCTGGGAAGTTCAGCAGATCCTTGGATTGGTCCTGCCTGGTTCCCCAGGAGAGAAGAGCTCAGATGAAGGTTTGGGTATTTCCCAGAATTAGGCAAAAAAACTGCAGAGTTCGGTCAAAGGGCAATTTTCAGGGTGAATCCCCCTTTTCTGTCTCCTGTTGTCTGTGAGGAGTGTTCCTTTTTTGCTCCCCATTTTTGGGTGCCACCAATAAGACCCAGGAGCATCCCACAGCCTGTGTTTCTCCAGTGGTCCCATGACTCTCCCTCCCATCACCGGTGCCAGCCCAGCCTGTGCAGGGATGCTGAAAGCCCCCGGGAGCTGCCTGCCTGCCTGCAGCATATGAGTGTGTGTGCTGAAGGACCGATCCCCTGGGCGAGGTCTTGGCACTTCCCAGGGTCCCTCGAGCCCCATGGTCCCCACTGCACCCCTCTCAACCCACGCCAGGCATGGCACGGGCTGCTTCAGCCCTGTCAACGCGTCTGTGTCCATAATACCCAGGACCAGACCCCTCTCCTGCGGGTTTTCCAGCAAGGAGACTCCAGTAGCATCATGCCCACTGCCTGCATCCCAAAATTCACATGATTTCCCCGTGCTGGGGCTGAAGATGACAGCACCAAGCTTGCACACAGCTCTCATCGCCCCGCAGCAGCTTTTTGGGTCTGTAAAGAGCCCAGTCAGCGTGGGCAGTGTGCGGGCAGCCAGAAAGCATCCTCCCCACAGCCTGCGGGGCCAGGGCATCAGGGACGCAGCCGCACCGAGACAGCATGTCCAGGGTCCAGGGGATGGGAGCGCTTCCCTGCTCTGACGGCAAAAGGGCACAGGCCACAAATAGAAGGGGAAGGAGGATGCTGTGACCTTTCCAGCAGTCGGTGACGAACAAAACTTTCTGGCTACCTGTAGGAAAGGCAAAGGACAGGCGTCGGTATTGGCTCATCAAAGGACATCATCCCTTGCGAGCAGGACAGCGATAGTCACAGCGCCAGTGGGGATTCTGGGAATGAACCTGATGGTGCTGGGCTCTGGCTGTGGCTGGAAGCTCTTGGGATACTCCTGGAGATGATCAGGGAGGGAGAAGGGGACAGTGACTGCCACCAGCACAAGCAGGAGGGCATATCAGAGCTGTCTCCAGCTCCTCTGCCTGCTAACAACAAGCTCCTGGGACTGCCTGGGGCTGCTTCCCTTGGGACACCTCTGTGCCATCCCCTGGAAGGAAGGGACCTGTGCTTGTCTGTATGCACAGCATAGGGGGTTCAGGACTGAGAGACCTCCCTAAGGCACACCTTGACCGGGGTCTACCTCTGCTCCCATACACAAGGGGACATCCAGAGGCAGCAGGCACTGTGTCACTGCAGTGATCCGGGGGCGACCAGGGTGCAACCCCCACCAAAGGGCTCAGGACTCCCCCAATCCTACAGCAGCAGACCCCAGGAGAAACCTGGTTGCTCCCATCCCCTCCTCTTCCTCCGTTTGGGTGCAGGTGGCAGTGCCAGCACCCTTGGATAGAGTGAGTCAGCCGTACTCCCCCTGGCTGTCCCCCTGCTCGCTGACCCGGGCGGGGGGGATGGCAGCCGGCGCCCCCCCGGCCTCTCCCCTCACAGATGGTGTGGACAGCCAGCACAGGTGGCCCTGTGCCACGGCAGATTGGAGCCGGCTGCCTGCAACGTGCCCGGCAAGGGCCATGTCCCCTCCATGGCTCGGAGACAAGAGCAAAGCCAGGGCCCCCCAGGTGGCACAGGGGGTGCAGAGCTGAGGGGAGCATCAGAAATAGCTTCAGGTCCCTGTGCCTGGTGCTGGCAGCACAATCCTGTAAAATACTAAACCAAGGATGCAGCCAAGCAACAGGGAGCTGGTGGGTCAACAGCAAGGGGAGGACACAGGGTCCCCTTGCTTGTACCCAAAGAGAGGAGCCAAAGAGAGGAGTTTTAGGAGGGTCTGATTTTAAGGAATTGCATTAGACAACACAGTGCAGGATCAGTCCGACATGGATGTCTGGGCCAGATCCAGCATCTTGCAAGGGGTTTCTCAGGCTACAGCTGCTCCTGGTCCTTCCAGGCACTGTTGACACTTAGGGGGGTACCAGATAACAAAACTAGGTGGCCTGGGCTCACTGTTGTAGGAGAAAGGAACCTGCAAGGGGAAAAGGAGGGCACTCACTGAATCACCCCCATGGGAGGCTTCTGTCCTTCTCCACAGGTGATGTTGCTCAGCCCCACACAGGGATTGCAGGGCATGAGCTTCAGGGTGGGCACAAGGTGGGAACAATAGCAGGGCTGTTCCAGCCCAAGGGGTCCATCATGTCACACAAAGCGGGGCATCTTGCACTGGAGATGTGGTGCAGGAGCTGTCAGGGCATGGGTTGCTGGCTGGAGCAGGTAAATGATTAATGCCGGAGAAATCCAGGCTGGCACCCTGCCCGTCACTTGTAGATAGGAGAAGTTGACACTGGTGGGGAATTTTTACATCTAACCTTCCCCTTCCACCTCTGCCCCCCCGCCAGGGGCAGAGGACTGGAGCAAGAAGCCAGCTCCAAGCCACACACGCACCCAGCCCCAAACCAGCCTCTCGTGAGCATGTTCTCCTCCAGCCCAGCTGGTTTTGCTCCCAGTCTGCTCCGTCTGTGCACATTAAAGCTTTTTCTAGGTCTGAACTGCTTTTGGCAAGCCAGGCTCCTGTTGGCCTATCCCTCTCCCCACGGCTGGCTCCCCCCAATCCGCTCCCCGTCTGGCTCCCGCTCCTCCTCCCTGGTCGAAGCCCTGCCAGGGCCATGGCAAATCAGCGAGAAGCCTGCGGGGCAAATCGGTACAAATGAGACCAAGCAAGAGGGTGGGGAGGGACGGCGAGGGGGGGTGAATGACTCTTGGGTTGGCGCTTCTGTTCCCGAGTTTGATGTTTCCTGCAAACAACCCTGTAAATGCTCAGGAGCACCTTTGGAAGTCACCTGCCCCCCACCTCGGTGGGGTTTGGGGATGCTGAGTCCTGGCGTGGGGTGACAGCCCTTGCTTTACCCCCCCAGCCTCCCCGCAGCCTCCCGGCCCTGAGCAGGGACCCAGCTGGGACAGGAAAGGGGGTCGAGCTGTAAGTCCTGACGTTTCAATCTGTTTCGGGGCTGGACAGGGTGGGCAGAGGGCGGAAGGCGCTGGGGGCGGCCGAGGGTCTCACTGCGGGAACAAAAACCCATGAAGGACTCGGAAAGGGAAACATCCCCCTTGTTAAAATCTGTCGGTTTTGCACTGTCCCCCAAAAAAGCCCAGCCACCCCATGGAAATCCCAGTGCCACACCACAGCCAGGGTCTCAGCTGGGGGAAAGGAGCCAGTACCCAGACAGGGGATGTGCAAACTGCAGGAATGGGCAGAGAAACTGCTGGGTGCAAGGTCACGAGCATTTCCAAGTGATGGTCTTTGATCCAACTCTTTGCAATCCTTGTAACTCCCTTTCATTAAAGTCACACAGCACTGGGGAGGTCATATGGGGCCTTTTTGCTTGGGTTGCTCTCCTAATGACATGTCCGATTGCCTTCAGTGGGGATTTGCTCATGCGAGACTCTGACAATAGAAAGTTTGTGGCGGATTTTGGACAGTTTCCCCATGAATGTGTGGTGGGTTGCAGAGGTCTGACTTATCTTCCCGCTGAAAAGGGAAGCAATGCATCGGGAACCAGCCTGGGTGGACAGATTAATTTTAACATATTTACCTCTCCATGTTCGTATAACAATCAGAAATTGCTGTGGTTTTCTGCAGGAATGGAGACTTGACAAATATTTGCAATTGTGAAAAAGAAATACAAACGGAGGGGAAGGGTGAAATTTAGCAGTAAGACAATATTATCCATATTATCTGTAAATTTTTTTAACTCTAAATCCTTCTTGATGGAAGCAAAAATGAAACTGAGCTGCTGAATTGTTGGAGGAAGTTAGTTATTGAAAATGGTGTCAATGAGGAATACACCTCCTCACACCACAGAATGCGTGTTTAGAGTAATTTTGGCAATTAAATCAAGAGGTCACGTAACAAGGAGCAGTTTACAGCAGTCAGAGCCTTCTTAAAAAACAAAGGGCAAGGAAATCAGGTCAGTAAGTCCCAGATGTGCATCATAGTGGTAGCAAATCCTGGGACTGGAATTGGGAGAGGTTTTGGGTGCCCTTTGGGTGCTGCCTGCACAGCTGCATGGGGTTGCCCCAGTCTCACCTCGTCCTGCTCATCCTCCTCTACAAGGAGGATTTTGGTTCCCCTCTGTGAAAATCCAGGACAAGAGGTTGTGGATCTGTCACCTCCATCCCCTTGGGTCTTCTCACCCTTTCCTGGAGCCCCCCAGGTATTTCACAGCCCTGCCCAACCCAGAGGCAATTTTGGGGTGATCCAGGTTTGAAGAGAGGGGAGTCAGAAAGTCACCCCCTTCCTGTACAGCCATCCTGGGGACTGTCACAGTGGCTGGTCCTAACATCCCCAGCCCGACACCCTGCAGTGTGGCCGAAATGTGATGCCGGGCACCCCGGGACTCATAGAAATGTGGCTTCATGGCCGTTTTGCTTGCTCTTGCGGCACGGCACAGGATAATGAGCTGACTTCCCCACTTCATGCACCAGTTAATAACATCCTGGTGTGTAAAGTCCCAGTGGCTTTGCCTCAGGCCATTATTACTCCTCCTGGTCATTCCTTGGCCAGTATAGACCTCGCTGGGTGATTTCGTGGCCAAGCACTACCTGCCTGCTCTGCTTCTCAGCCTCTGCCTTCAGCGACATCCCTGGGCTGCAGCCCAAATTCTGCCCACGGTGTGGGGCCAGGGGTTGAGCCGCTCTGTCCTTTCTTTTGGGGGGAAGGAGCTAGAAACACAGGGAGCAAGACCACCAGACAGCATCAACCTGGAGCTGCCTTGATCTGGGTTAAAAAACCCCAACTAAACACCCTTGTGAAGAAACAGGCAGAAGGCAGAGAGGCATCAGCTGCCTGCAGGTGAGCCAGCAGTGTTGCAAATGTTCCTGCTCATGACCAAATTAGTGGATTTTTTCAGAGGGTGAGGGAAATCTGCCTGAAAAGCAGCTGCAAAGACGAGTGCTGCCTGGTGTGCCTGGGGTCCCCACCGACCAGTCTCCTCCCAGGGCTGTGTCTCTCCTGCTTCCCTCCTCTCTGCTAGGAGAACATTATCTCTCAGGAAAAGTCAGAGTTTCCTGTAGACTCTGTGGGTCTCCCTGCCTGCTTGTCTGGAGTCAGGGTGATCCCATCCCTGCGAGAGGGCTTCTGGCTGGTTCAGCTCCTGCACCTTTGCTGCAGTTGATCCCAACAATCTGTCCTGCTCTGCAATCTCCCTTGCTGTTCCCAAGCTCTCTCAACCAGCAGCAAACCATTTCCCTTCTCATTTTTCATTTAGCAGGTGAAGTTATGTTCACCTAAGGATAGGGTGGGAGAAGCAGGGGAGGTTCCTAATTAGGGCCATTTTGAAATGGGGTTTACAACAGGTTGAGTTTCATGAATGTGGTCACGAAAAGGCACTGGTGTCACAGTCTGCACTGCACTGCTGACAGATTGGAGCACCAACCCCCCACCCCCACCAGTTTAGTTTATCAGCTTTTACCTTAAATATATCCAGTCCTTTGCAGGCAGCAGTTCCTCGGTGGCCAGTTAGACCTTTTTGGGATTTAAACATTTCCCTTGCTGGTTGCATCCTAAAATTGCCGGTTGTGAGTGCCGGGAGCTGGCAGGTAGGAGCAGGGGAGGGCTGGGAGGGATGCGCCCGCATCCTCCCGGGTGTGGGAGCAGCGCTGCAACAGACCCCTTTTCTAGGGGTGTTTGAAAACACTGGCCCATCTTGGCCATGTTTTTGCTAAAAAGAGACCCAGTCTCTAACTTCAGGGATAGGGTATCCTTTGGGGATTGCCCTGGGAGAGCCAGGATCCCAGGCAAGAAGAAGGAGGGGTGTACTCTGTCTGTGCCAAGGTCTGTCCCCTGCAACCTGCAGTCCCCTCCTCTGTCCGCCCCTGCCCTCCTGGGCTTGCAGGAGGGTCCAGCAGGAGGGAGGGAGTGGATGAAAGTGTCTGCTAGCAGATCCATGTCCTGAGGATGCACTGAGGAAGGCTCTTTGGCCATCCCAAAGGAGGGCTGGGTGGCTGCAGGGGAAGATGCTGCTGCCATTAAGAGAAAGCTCAGTATGTGAGAAAAGTTCTGTCAAGACGTGAACTTTTGGCCACCTTTGAGGTGTCTTAGGAGACATAACAAGAGCTGGGCTCTGCTAGGCCAGCAAAAGCAAAGCTGTCAGACCAGCAAGAGAAGGTGAAACCAGTAAGAGGCGAAAGAAACTTCAGAGGTCATAGAAACTGGAAAAAGTTATGGAAATTTTTCATATGCAGCATATCATATCCATCATGTAGGTGACTACATCAAGCATGTTTCCAGCCCCTGGGAACAGGTCAGGTAACACTGTAGTGTCACTTGCACCTCCAGGAGCCCTGCACATCGCAGGTGTGACACAGACTTTACCACAGAAGAGAGCTGGACTGCACCTTCCTATTCCAGCTGCAGGCACTTCTCATACACCCCCCATTTCTCTCCAGACATTCCAGCCTTGGACACCATCTCTTCTGCATACCTTTGGGTGCCAGCCATGCTCCTGGTTTGCACACAGCCACTTTTCCCTCTATCCAGCTGCACAATTTCATTTGGAGACTGCTGTTGTCTTCACAGATTTGGAGATCTGTTTGCCACTGAGCCATTGACTCCTCGGCTGGGAGCTTGTGGTCTCCTGGGTCTCCATTAGCAGGTACAAGTGGAGGTGGAGGAAGACGTAGGAAACTCTTGTACTGAGGCCCAGGGACAAGCTTGTGTGGGTGGTTGATATAATGTGGAGAGACAGTCTTACATCTCCTCACCAGGAGATGTACATCTCTTCCCCTGAAGGCCTTGCAGCAGGAGAGGCTGTGGTAGGAAAGCCTTTTGTGGTGGAGGACCCTCGCATTTCTGGAGAGTAGCCTGGAGGCTGTGACGGCCTGATCTCATCTCTTAAGGAGCCTGTGAGTTGTGCTGTGTGTGTCACAGGCAGAAGACAACGACTTCAACCCATTGCCACTTGGTTGAACACTTGCCACCATGCATGCTTTTCATAGGATATTGGGGTTGCCCCAGGGAGTCTTCAGGCTAACTGAGATTCAGGGACAGACAGCTGCTTTTTGGGGATGAAGGCTAGAAGCAGAGGAGCTCAGGAAGTGTCAGAGACACAGAAACACCTCTTGAACAAGTGCATAGAAGGGAGAAGATTTTGACCTATAATTAGACAAGACTTGTATGCGTGAAAGTGCTGTGGCTCTGGCACACAGCAGGGAGTAAGTTCATCATCTGGCCTGAAGGACACTCCAAAGCTGGGCAGGTGATCCCAGGCAGCCCATACTTCATAAGGTAGCAGTGCTCACAAAGAGAGAGCTACCCCATGTTTGGGCTGGTGTTTGGGAAGGGCTGCAGACTGGCTTTAGGTCTGTAAGTGGCCCTCACCAAATCATAGAATCATAGAATGGTTTCAGTTGGAAAAGATCTTTAAGATCACCGAGTCCAACCATCAATCCAGCTCTACTAAGTCCACCACTAGACGGTGTCCTCAAGCATGACATCTACTCATCTTTTAAACACCTCCAGAGAAAAACTGCCTGTGAAGGGAATGTGAGCTTTCCCAACCAGAAACTCCAGATCCCTCCAAATGCTGGAAAAC
Organism: Mesitornis unicolor; assembly: GCF_000695765.1. NCBI lineage: Eukaryota > Metazoa > Chordata > Aves > Mesitornithiformes > Mesitornithidae > Mesitornis > Mesitornis unicolor. Next base: position 29,434 of record NW_010168489.1, read on the forward strand.
TAAAGACTGAGATCCAAATGCTACCAGATTTTTAGATCATGACTCTGACATTGGCTTCTCCTTTGGATGTGTAGTATGTAGTTTCGTGACTCCACACATGGTGACATGGAACTGGTGATGAGGAACCCTCCTGGTGGCAGAGCCACGCTGAGCTATGGGACACAGGTCACAGCCTCTGGGCCTCGCACACAAAGATGTGGTGGGTGGGCTGACGTGGAAGGGTTGGCAGTTTGGGGCAGATTGGAAACCACAGGCCTTTCTGAAGACCTTATGTGGCTCTGGGGAGAAAAGAGATTTTGATGCAACAGTTGAGGCTAAGCCAGAGGAAGGGACATCTCAATGTGGGAATATTTTCAAAGCCACTGATGTAGGGACCCTCAAAGGCAGAGGCAGAAGAATGGCCTCACGCAGAGCGGTT
>NW_010168489.1:30075-31924 GCF_000695765.1 Mesitornis unicolor
TCGCTGCCACACGCTCCCCTCCCTGCAATGACTGTGTGGCTGCTCCAGCCCTGGCTCTGGCAAAAGAGGGATAAAGCCCCACGGGAAGCTTTATAGGAGAGTTTGGGTAATGGCAGGACATGGATGATTTGTGGGGTTAGTGTGAGGTCTCACAGAAAAGCCACTCTCCCCCTGCTCCTCACTGTAGCATCCTGGCTAGCACTGTCATCAGGTCAGTGAGGTCCCTGGGATGGCAATTGCTGCTGACAAAGCAATGTCGTGATCACACGGTTTGGTGTGATGATGAGCACTGGGAGCATGAGTGACCTGGACAGCCCAGAAGGGAGCAGCTGGGTGCACGTAGATGCAGGGAAGTGTTGTCCCCACAGTTGGTGCTGGGCATGCAGGAGACTGCAAATGAATTCCCACCTACATGGGGTAGGACCAGCTCATGAGAGACCATGGGAGCCCATAGCTGCAGGATGAGGGCAGCCCATTTCCATGGGAGTGTTGCTGCTCCCTGGAAGCTTGCACGCAGTGTTGAAAGACTTGGAGGACAGCGACAAAGAAGGGAGGACATCAGTTTGAGAGATGTGGTCCTTGTTAAAGCCAGAAAAGCTCTTGAGGGCTTGCAGAAGCAGACATCAGGACAGGTCCACAGTGGCAGAACTTCTCTGATGGATGGACAGTCTGCAGAAGACCTGTCTTTGAACCAGGCTGACACACTTCAGCAGTGTTTTTGTCTCTCCCTCCCCTGTGTGGTGGATGCAGGTATGCCTGCATACAGGTGGAGAGGGCTGCAGTTCTGGATTGTATTGATAGAGGAAACCCAACAGCCTGAGCCCTGTCCTGCAAACAGCTGCTGCAGACCAAGAGGAGGGTCAGGGCAGGAGAAGAAGTCTGGAAGGGTTTGGCCCTGTGTCCAGCTTCAGCCTGCAAAGGAGATGGCGAAACAGAGACATGATGGTGAACGATGTGGCTGGAGGGTGGACATGGACCATGGTTGCTCATTCCTCCAGCCAAAGAGTTAGGTGACATCAGAAGAACTTGTGGGGACCAGCAAGTGTGGGAAGACAAGAGGAGAAGCTCCATGTGGTGTGTAGGAACTCCCCACTGCAGGATGCCCTGGGGGCTGAACAGTTCCACAGCTTCAAGAGAAGCCTGTGCAGATTCACAGCAGGGAGGGCCACTGCTGTGTGCTGCACCCGGATTGCTGTAGAGATGCGCTGTAATGGCTGAGGGGTTAGGAAAACGGGAGCAGTACCATACATGCTCGCTATACATCCTGGGCATCTGATTTTTAATGTTATTAGAGCCATGAGCTAGCTGGGCTTTCAATGGGATCCAGTTCAGCTGCCCTGACGGTTGTTAGGTGCTTCCCTGCATCCCTGTGTCTGGAGACCAGGCTGGGACTGGGATTTTTTAAGTACCAGAGCACTAGGGAGCGCAGATCTCTTTCCTGGGCATCTCTCCCTTCCTCCTTCCCTTTGTCTCTCCCTCTCTTTCTTCTCCCCTTGCCACTCCGCTCCCTCCATCTGACCATGCCCCCCCTCCCCTCCCGGTCCCGGGGAGGAGAGCTGGGATGCTGCAATTCCCAGGCACAGGTGCGTGGTCCCTGCCGCGCGCTGCCCCCAGGCACAGCCCCCACCGCCGCAGCTGACAGCCCACTGGAAATAATGTGTTGTGGCAGAGAGAGGCTCAGCAGACCACGAAGATCTGCTGGTGCGGGAACTGCTCAGCAACCAGGAGCCACAACGCCTGTCTCCTGGCTCTGCAGGGCCTGATCTGGCTCTGGGGATGCCTGCGCTCTGCTGGAGCTCGCCTGGCTCACATGTTGGGCACTTTATCACTCTCTCCCCTTCTTTTTCTT
>NW_010168489.1:31955-33560 GCF_000695765.1 Mesitornis unicolor
TCTCCTCCCTTGTTCCTCTCTGAAGCATTAGGGAGCTGGAAGCAGCCAAGCTACCTGTCCCCATGTGGGACGGGACTGCCGGGCACAGGAGGGGAACGGCTTTCACAGCAGTCTTAGAGGAGGAGGACCAGGTGTGCAGGAATGGAACAACCAGTTCCAGTCTCCCAGCAAAGATTTAATCTGCCTCTGGCATATAAACAGCAAATGTTTGTTCAACTGACCTGCAAACAGGCGGCATCTATTGCAGCGGGGCCGAGGCTTAGCCGCTCTTGCCCTCTAGCAGGGTGAGGGTACAGGGAGATGGGGCAGGGGACCAGGGCACAGCCACATCCAGGATCCTTGGAGCACCCCAGGCTCCGTGGTTGGATCCAGGGAGCGATGCCCAGAGGGACCCCATCCTGCACAGCCACTGTTGCATTCCTTCTGCTCCCCTGAGCATCGCAGCAAGTGTGCAGAGCTCTCACAGCTCACAGGCGTGACACATGCAGAAAGCGTCTGAGGGCTCAAGGACAAGCGTGTCCCTCCAGGCAAGTGGACAGGCTGTCGCTTGCTGCAGTGAACCTGCAGGCAGGAGGCCCTGAGCTCTGCCTGCGCATCCTACTGTGATGAGAGAAATCAGCCTTGACTGCTGTAGGTCAGGTCTGCACCCCTGGAGCTCCCTCTAGAATCCCAGGGGACACGGGTTCATTACAAGGGGGCATTTTTACCTATTTTCTGCAAGACCAGACCTTGGTGGCAGAGTTGACTTAAAGCTCAACCAACATGTGGGCATCAGGGGGCTATCCCCAGACCCTGCCCGCAGCTCAGCCTCCCCCACAGGCTCCTGCGTCATACGGGGGAAGTCACAGCATGGCTCAATCCCTGTCCCCATCACAGGCAGATGCTCTCTGCTGTTTGATGACAAATCTCAGGAAGAAAGTGTAAAGGGTCCTGTGGAGGTAATTCCCTCTCTTGTCATGAAAATGCTCTCACCGTGATTCCAGGGAAAGGTGCTGCCCCTTGGTACTGGTGGTGAGGAGAGTGGGTAGCAGAGCATGGACCATCCTTCAGCCCAGCGCAGCCACCGCCTGGGTGTGGGGCTGATGGGACTATCCCCAGGGCCACCGCTCCTGCCAGTATTCCAGGCTGTGTCCAGAGCAGCGATGTGTACCCAGAGTGGGATGCTCAGGGAAGGAAGCACAGGGCCATGGGGCTGTGGGGTGGGCAGCCAGCCCCAAGGACAAGGCCTTACTGAGGGGAGCCATCTGCAACCAGGAGGTGGGGAGCATCACGGGGCCACACGGCAACCCAGATGCCAGCGTGGTGTGTCTGTCACGCAAGCCGCTCCCTGTCCACCCCACTCTGTTCCCAGCTCTTCATCCCTGCTGAGCCTGTCCCTTCTGGTAGCTCCAATACTCCTCCTCCAGCCCCATGGGGAAGCCCCCCAGGCCATGTGCAGAAGGATGTGGGCTATGGCTGGGCTGGGCATGCTCCAGTCTTGCAGGGTGCAATGCCTGTTGCTGGGGCTGTCAGCTCCTTGAGCCAACTCCTGGACCTGCCCTGGGGCAGCTCCTGGTCCTGCCTGAAGCTGCAGCATGCCCCAGTGCACAGAGGTACGCTCTTTCC
>NW_010168489.1:33591-51995 GCF_000695765.1 Mesitornis unicolor
CGTGCAAAACTCGTCATCTTCTCCCCAGAAGCCAGGGAGCAGATTGTTTACCCGAAAGGCTCCAGGTGCCACATCGGTGCAATCTGGAGATGCTGCTGCCCCATTCTCCTTCCTGGGCTGTGCATCCCCACACCAGCCTGGCTGTGGGGTGGGGAGACTGGAGGCCCCGAGACCTGCTGTGTGAGAAAAGGATTTGGCCCTTGAGAAATAAACCTCATCCATGCAGAATGAGTCCTTAAATACAACGCCCTCCCTAGGAAAAATGCAGGGTTTTGCTCTAATAGGGAAGAAGCCAGCAAGTCCTTCCAGGGCAAAGCAGAATCTGAGAAGTGACACAGGTGTGGGCATCAGTGTGGGCTGCCCTGCAGCTGCAGGAGATTGCTGCTTGGCCATCTGTGGAGGACCTCGATTTTGTGACCATGAACCCTCTGCAGACCCCCAGTTCCTCTGGGAGGCGAGGAGTCGGTGTGCTGTGCTCCCGTGCCCACTCCCGGGCAGCTATGCCATGTTAAAGGCAGACAGTCTCCCCATCCAGTCTGTCCATTCAACCATCCTCTTTGCACCACCAATGCGCCTTCATGTGCATGGTTGCAGGTGTGCATTTAGCCCAGCTCTGCACCAGCTTTGGTGCCTGAGCTTGGGAACATCTCAGTTGGCTCCAGTGCTGCAGCACCCCACGAGACAGCAAAGCCACACAGATCCATGCCCAGCACAGTGTTTGGGGCTCAGGGTGGCTTTCTCTTTTGTTCTTTGCCCTCAGCAGGGACATGGTCCCTGAGCTGAGCTGCATAGGTCCCTGGGAGCTTCAATGTCAGCTCAAGATGGTTTAGCTTCAACACCTTTAATAGTGCTTGTTTTCCTTTTCCTCTGGGGTAGTTTGACAGAAGAGGGTTAATAACAGGGCCAGCACATATGGGCACCCCAACAGGGTTTGGGCAAAACCCCCGTCACTGGCCTGGGTTAAATCCCAAACACAGAAGCTCCAGACTGAGGTTGCAGTAGCTCCGCTCCCTGGGGTCAGGAGATGCCCACGGAGCAGAGTCATTTCACCAGGGAGCTATAGACACAGCTCATTAGCTCCATCCTGTTCTTCTTCCAGGGCACACAGTGGTTCCTGGAGAGGTGCAGGAAGATTCACGTGCCCTGCCCCTCCATTCCTACAAGGAGCCATCTCCAGGCACCCACCACCATGTCCAAGGACGACGTGGGCTGCAAGCTGACCTCAGTCTACAAGCAAAAGGAGAGGAAGCCGAAAAAGCCTCACTACATCCCACGGCCATGGGGCAAGCCCTACAACTACAAATGTTTCCAGTGCCCCTTCACCTGCATGGAGAAGTCCCACCTCTACAACCACATGAAGTACAGCCTGTGTAAGAACTCCCTCTCCCTTCTTATCGAGTCCGACTGGCCCTACAAGAAGGGCAATCTGCTCCACCCAGAACTGCGGCTCCTGCATGCAACAGAGAGCTCCCGTCTGCGTGGGCGGCGGGATGAGCAGGAGACCTGTGACTCCTCAGCCACATCAGGAGGGTCAGTTAGGACCAAGCAGGCCTCCAGCAGGGATGGCCATGAGGACAAGCCCATGTCAGGGGTGGAGATCCTGCCTGCTGATGGGGCTGGTGAAGAACGTGGCCCATTCCAAGAAGAGGAGGAAGATGTTGCTGGCCTGTTGAGGGCAATGGATGCCGGGGAGAAGAAAGAGAAAAATGAAGAGGCGGGTTGCCAAGGTGACCCAGCTGAACCAGAAGTGAACACTTTGGTCTTCGGTTTCAAGAACAAGAGGGACAAGCCTTGCAAGGAGGTGGAGCCTGACTTCATCATCACAGACGTCTTCTCCCTCAAGAACCACGTCATGAAAAGCAGGGAAATGGGCTCCCCAGACCTAGATGCTAAGCCAAAGCATTGCAAAGTGCCAAAGAAATGTCTGGCCAGCGGTGGGATCCTCATGGAGCAGTGGAAGCTGGTGGCAAATGGGCAAAGAAGGAACACACCTGAGGTCTCCCCACCTTGTACGGACAGCAACATAATCCCGTGCTACCCCCCTCCAGCCTACAGTGACTACCATGAACCTCAGGGCCTCAACCTCTCACTGCTGGGTATTAACTACCCATTAAACCCCAGCCTCTTCTCCTACCTGAGCCCCACCATGGCCAACAGTGCTACAACACACCCGCATTTGGCTCAGCTGCCCTTCCTGGCCTCCACAGCCCAGCTGATGCACCCACACGCTTCCCACTTCCAGCCTCTGCAGAGCCCTGAGCGCTCAGCCTTCCTTCCCCGCTTCTACTACCCCTTGCTCTTCGAGCACACCTTCGGCTCCACTGAAAGCAAGATGTCTTCCAGCAAGCCAGAAGCACAGCAGCTGGTAGGCTCTGTCATGCCCACACCGCCCCAAGCCAAACCTTCCAGTGAGCAGATCAAACCAGGGCTGCTGAAGGTACCAGTTCTGAAGACAGGTTTTCCTTGGTCCAAAGGTGTCAGAGAGGAGGCATCCTCTGAGCTCAGCAACCCTGCCATGCTGGGGCAGGAAGAAGAGGAGAAATGGCTGTCCCAAGAGAAAGAGAGTAACCCAGCTTTGGCCCTCAACAACCTGCGCAAAAAGCCAGCCACTGACATCTACCAAAACATGGTGGGGATGAAGGATGGCACTTTTGCCCCCAGTAGCATCCCCAGGAAGACAGAGTTACCGGTGGTGACCTGTCTGGAGACCAGCAGCCCTCCAGGCAACTCTCTGAAGAGGAAGTTCACTGCCAGTGGGCTGGATTTGATAGGGCCTGAAAGGCTGATGCCTGGAAAACTCAGCTACCAGAGCAGGTAAGGTGCCTGTGATCCCTCTGCCTCCTCCTCACATCTGGCTGGCCCCAAACATCATCTTCATTCCCTATCATCTCCCTGATCCACCCACTTGCCTCTAAGCCATGAGATAAGTCTCCAAAGGCTGAGCACACTTCAGGCTGATGGTCCATACCCCCACACAGCCAGTGTCCATTCAGAGCAGGGCTTTCTGCCCTCCAGGAACAAAAGACCCAAATAACCTTCAGGTGCATCCAAGCACCTGAGCTGTGTCACCACTTGCTGCCCCTCGCTTTCCCCTGGTTTATGAAGAGCCAGAAGTGAGGTGGTGTCTGTGCAGTGTGGACCTGCCCTCCCCAGGCACCAGGAAATCTCCTCTTGGGTCCTTAGATATCCCATGGTTGCTGGAACAATCATTTCCTATTTTTAAACATTCACATTTGCATTTCTTTGATTTGCCTTCTGGTTTCAAAGCCCAGAGGGAGGGTCACATTTCCAAACATTTCCTTTTACCTGGGGCTAGAAATGTGCACAACTCCTTTTAACAAAATTTCAGTTCCTCCCCTGATTGTGCAAGTCCAGCTGTGGCTCCAAGAAAAATGTCACTGTAAAACCCACTGCTTTTGGCACCCAGAGGAGCTTTTTCTGGAGAAGCTCTCCATGGTTTTCTATCTCCTCCTGCCTCTTCTCTGCTCTCAGGCTGGCTGGAGAGACCCCTTCCAACTGGGCCTTCAGGGCTGTGGGATGGTCATTTCCATTGATGTTCTCCAGTGCTCCAAAAAGGAGAATCCAGGTTTGGCCAGCTGAGGAGGGATCGCTATCCAGCACCATCTCCCCAGACTAGGCTGGTCTCTCTGTTTGTTTGTTGGTGTTACAAAATAGCATGTGCTTGGGTCCCTCCGCCTCCTGGGAGAACAATGCCAGGATCAGGTCCAGCCAGGGCTCTGCACGCTCAGACCAGAGCCCTTCCTGGAAGGGCCTCATCCTGGCAGCAGCCAGTGGAGGAAACCTGGCTCAATCTGACAATGCTCGTCTTGGACACATGCCCAAGGATTTTCCTGTCTCTTTCATTCTATCAATTTTTTCTCTGCAGTGGCTCAAGGGCCAATCCTGGCCACATCCCCAAGGTCCTGGACCACTGGCACACAGAGGTCCTCACAGCCCAGCCTGAGGAACTGGAGAGAGGCAATGATGCTGAAGATCTTCCCTCTGCAGGTGCTGGCCTGGACCATGGCCTCTGCAAGCAAAGCAGACCCCAAGAGACTTCTGCCACTGTGACAGACTCTGAGACCACAACCGTGCTTATCGGGGACCTGTCCAAAACCTTAGAGGAGTACCAAGAGGTGGAGAAGAAATTGTCTGACCTTGCCAAGGAGGACACCCCTGGGCAAAAAGAGCTGAGGGACCAGCTAGTCAAAATCCGACAGGAACTCTACCACATTCACCAGGCACTGGAGAAAGCCACCAAACCCCATGAGGGGCCTCTGGACCTCTCAGTTAAGAGATCTTCTGAAGGTCTGGAGAAGATCCAGCAGGCCAAGAAGGAGCCCTGCAACATGAATCTGGGAAGTGAGAAGCTCCACAGCAAAGACCAAGGGACCCTCAACAAATGTATGGCCACCAGGGAGCCTGGAGAGATGGAGGGGCTGTCAAACTGCCTTCTTGAGGCCGAGAACAAAACCATCGACCTGTTGATCAAGATGAGCCGCTCTGAGAGCCTCCAGGCATCCTCGTCTGAGGCCCACCTGGGTGCTGTGATCAAGGCTGAGGTCCTGCCGCTCACCATGCCCCTGGAGCTCCGGCATGTGATGGAGCCCTACTACAGCCGTACCACTAAGTGCGAGGCAGACTCCAGTGTCCTACTCTGCTCTGATGGCAGAACCAGCACCACCCAGGGCCCTCAGCTCCCAGTCACCACCGAGGATGGGCCCCTGGGCTGCCGGGCCATGCAGCGCTCCCTGTCCTGCAGCCTTCCCAGCGAGACAGACACAGTGTGTGTCCACAGTCCTCTGCATGCTGACCCCTAAGTCCACCTTGCTTGAAAGCTCCTGGATCTCACTGACCACCTCATGCTTCACCTTCCTAGTGTCCCATCTCTCCGCTCCACCTCTTCCCTATGGTTGAAAGCTTAACCACTGCCTGGCTGGGGCCATGTCGTGTGGGGTCCCAGCTAGCTCCCATGGCTGGGTCCACAAGGTTTAAGAAACCAGTCCCTGTCCTGCCCCACTATCAAGGACAATGCTCCTGGGCTCTGCATGCTCCACAGCCTCAGTTCCCTGCTCCTGGAGCTCCCTTCGAAAAGGAAGTTACTAGCAGGTAAGAAAAGAAAACTGCTAAAAGCACCAAGATTTCAGCAGAAGGCTCATCCAGCCCTCTCATCAGAGACACTCAGGGACTTTTGCAACCCAGCTCTCATGACCTGCAGACAGGGGAGGAACCACACAGGGTATCTACAAGGCCAAGCCTGAATCTAGCCGCGGTTGTGCTCAGACAGACTGTGGCTGTCACCCTGTACATGTGACTTTGCCCCATGGTGGCCTCAGGGTCACAGCAGTGAATCGGATGCCCAGCTGGACTGACCCAGAGACTAAGTACTTTCCGCACTGTGGAGACAAGAACATCCTTCAAGCTACGATGACAAGATGACACAGGAGCCACCTTGCCACAGCTTCACACCTGGGTCCTGAGCTCTCCTGCCAAGGGCATTTCCTATGTGTGGGGACAGCTGGGCTGTGAGGACTTGTTTCTGCCCACCGGTCCTCTAGTGTCTGGCTCCTTCTTTTGCCTTTACACAGAAAAGACCTTCCTCCCTCTGTCTCCATGGCCTCTCCCCATGCAGACATGATGCATGTTCCTCACAAAGGCCCCATCCCTGCAGACTACTGCTCCCATAAGCTCCTGCCCATTAGTCCTAATGCCCCAAATGACAACACATGGGACAGCAAAATGGGTGAGATGATGCTGCCACAAACTCCACTGCTCAAGAGGCAAAGACCTTAATAACAACTGTGAAGGGACAAACTTGGCCTGTCCCAAGCTGGAACAATGCAGATCAGCCACCCCTCAGCCAGAGCGTTGGAAAGCCAACCACCCAGGCAGCTCCTGCTGCCTGCCCTCTGCAAAGTGAGCACTGGCCATCCCGAAAGGCCACCCTCTCCCCATGCTCACCTAGGGCCTCCACTGACTTGACCTGGCAACTTGTTCTTTGCGATGAGAACAGTTAGGATGGGGGGGCAGGAAGGCAGGACAAAGAGGACAGCAAGCAAACTCACAAATAAGGGACTGACACAGCACAGCAAGGGAACTTTAGGCACTGGCTCTTCTCTGGGTAGAAAGTGGACAGTCCTACTATGGGTGACTGAAGAAGGCAAGCCCTCACATAGGACTTGGGATTCTCAAGTACTTTGAGGGACACTGACAACAGGAAGAGTTGACTCTTCTCATCTGATTGCTCTCTGAACAAAGCTTCTGCCTCATCAAAGGGGTTTATTTCTTACTCAAGGACTTTGCTTAGGGCACATAGGTCTATGGAGTTATTTGTCTCTTTTCTCTGGAGAAAAGTGTGAGGCAGGGTGGCATTCAAAAGGAGATATGATGAGCTCAGCACTGTGGCCCTTTTGAACCAGCTCCAGCTCTTCCTGATGGGCCACGTCCTGCTGCTTCTCAGGTCGTGAGACCCCATCAGAACAGATGCCAGAGCTTGGGTGCAGGATCTCAGAGCCTTTCATTGGACCTTTCTTTCGGGTTTGAATAGTGCTGTCATCTTTAGATGCCAACACCGTCAGCACAGCAGCCCCCTCCACACCAAGCACATTACTCACCACTCCCTGCAGCCTGCCAGTCTCTCTCCAACCTCTTCTGCCACCCTGTGCCCTGCTGTTACCCACCCCTTCCCAGCTCCCTCGCTCACACAGCCCCTGCAGCTGCTGTCCCTCATGCCAGCATCTCCCCGTCCCCCTGTCTCAGGGCTCCCCACTTTGCCCCCCACCAGCTTCTCTCTGCACCTTTCCTTCCAGGACCCTTGCCCAGTGCACTGCAGGGCACCCACAGGCACAGTCAAGAAGCTGGAGCCGCGTTTTCCCATGACACCCTTCTCTACCCACCCCAGCCTTTACCTCTTCTGAGGGACAACAGGACGTGTGGGTCCTTCTGCCCACCCAGCAGCCCCATCTCCTCCCAGCCCCAAGCATCACATTGTTTTCTGAGGAGATCCCTATCTGAACTTGGGTACCTCCAAGACATTGGAAGAGTAGCTGAGCTCTGATCAGCAGCCCTGGGCTTCAGCAGAAGATCAGACCACCAGACAGTGCTGCCTTTCACTCCTTTTTAGCTGAGATACCGCTTGCACACAAATCGCCTCCTTCCTCCCCCAGCCCCTGACTCCATCCTACCACCCCACGCTGGGATGCTGCCCTGCTCTGTAGTGCCCACTCTGTAAAACAGGCACCTCTCCTGCAAACAGAGTCAGCACCAGCAGCCCTCACCACATTGCTCACGGTCACCCTCACCTCTGCAGGAAGCCGGGGGGGCAAGAGGGAGGTGAAGGCCAATCACACAGTATTTATTGTTCACAGTTTTACGAATGTACAAAACAAAAACCAAACCATTAAAGGGAAAACCTCTGTGTGAGAGTTGCTGCTGTCTGCTTTTTTCTCTCTGGGGAGCTCTGCCTGCACTGGCTGAACTCCGAAGTGGCCCCACACCATGGCTCTCCATTACAGAGCCACAAGCTTCCTGGTTTCAGAGGCTCAGGTTTAGCCACCAGCAGGATGTGACCAGACATTGACACTGGCTGCCCATGGTGTGTAGTTATGTGGATGGTTATTATCTGTTTCCTTCAACTGGATCAGCACTGGGACCTCACCAGCATGTACCATGCTGGGGAGAGGGGCAGCTTGCTATGTCAGAAGGCAGTCGTCAGGAGGAGAAATATCCTCACAGGAGCCATGAGGGTCCTAATTGCTGTGCATACACACAGCCTTTTCCTTTGGAAAGAGGCAGCCTAGCTCCCTTGTTGAGCTACCACGGCTGGCCCATGGGGCCACAGCACTGGAGTCTGGGTCCTGGTGCAGGGAAGAGCAGACAGTAGGGTGTGGGGTCAAGTCCTACATCCCCAGTACCACCATGCTGCTCAGCCTTTGTCCCCAGGGGTGCTGGTGGGACCCCCATGGAGGAATGACTGCCTCCCTGCCCTGCCATGGCTGTCCAGAGCAGTGCCCTACCCAGGGATCCTGCATTTGGGCCACAAGCATAGGACCTTTCTGTGCCTGGTAAGGGACCTTCAGGAGGTGGCACCATTCCAGTTGAAAAGATGAAAGCATTTACCTTTGCATTTAAATAATGGATGGGAGTTGAACTACCTGGGTGGCTTATCCAGTCTGCAATCTGTACCCCCAGGGCCCTCAGCCCACTTCAGCACAGGGCCCATTACACTGCTATTTGGTCACCCTAAAGGCATCTGATAGCGAGCCATTACCTGCCCTTTATGGCAGGCCCACCTGATAGCCATCTTTCTTGGTCATGGTTGACCAAAGTCCCTCTACTTGCATGTCCTCCCCACTTTCCTGCCAAGCCAAGAACTGTCCTAGTCGCCAGCTGAAGGACCCAGTCAAATCCCTCCCTCGCCCTGCCAGCCAGGAGCCTCCCTTCTCCTGGGGCAGGGGGGGCACAGGGTCACAGCAGGTCCCCGGCACAGCTCTGAGACCAGCAGCTCCTGGTCAATGGAGCTGCACAACTTTTATGGTTTTCTAACCCCAGGTGGGTACAGCTGCTCCTGCTCAAGTATTTCTTCTCCTCCAGGTTCAAGAGCAAAGGAGAGCTCAGGGATTGGGAGGGGGGGAAGTTTCCTAATAAACAAACCCTCAGGGAAGGCTTATCTAGGAAGGAACAAGATCTCAAGGTTCCTTGTATAAGAGGGGTTGTTGCTCTCCCCACCCCATTGGCACAAGGACATGTTTCCAGGGAAGCTGAGAGCAGAACTGGGATGCCAAACATGGGTTTGCTGCATCCCCAACCAGTTTTCCAGCCATATTGGTGTGTCTGTGAGCTCCAGCTTGATGCACTGCCGGGGTCAACAGCAAGGGGAGACAGTGCAGGGGCAACCCAGGCACCCCAGGACACAGGGATGGGGCCAGGGTTTGTGGTGAAGGGTGGCAGGATGTCAAGTGAGCATGGCAGCCCCAAGCACCAGGTGGGAACATCCCACAGACCCTGTGAAAATGCCATGACCCCTGATTTCCCTGGCTTGGTGGCAAAGGGCCAGCAGCAAATTTTGGGGATGGATCCCATGCTGAAGCAGGACAGTGACTGCACAGGCACAGTCCCCAGGCTGCACAGAGGACAGCAGGGGCTGCAGTGGGCATCACCTCCTCCCACCACACCTCAGCCCAGCAGGGCAAACTGTGGCCCAAGGGATGGAGCTGCAAACACCCTTAGGTTTGCCCACAAGTAAAAGATAGGGTAGACCCAACGCTGTATTCAGGAGAAGAGGGTGCTTCCCTGCACTGGTGAGGTGCTTGCTGTGCCTCCCAGGCACCAAGAAATGGGGACACATTAGATGCCAGAGTGAGTTAACCCCTTGCACACACCAATCGGCAGCTGGGTGGGGGATATCCAAGCGATCTGGGACCACACAAATCCAGAGGCCGTGGCTGAAATGACAGTGTGGGAACAAATGCCAAGGTGCCCTGCCTGCTGTGTCCTGCCCAGCTGTGTTGGGGCATCCCCTGACCCACCTGTGGCAGGGTTGGGGAGCTGGGCACTCACTCGTAACAGTGGGCTACCAGGTGGAACCAGCTGGGGATGAGAAGTGGTTCCTGCCCAGCACAACCAGTTTTCTCTCACCCCACTGTGGGCAGGCCGGAGCTCAGAACAGTGGAAAGTTACCAAACGCAGATGGAAGAAGGGCCAAGGTCGGCCAGGAGATTTCTGAGCAGACATGTGAAGCTGCAAAGACAACCTGGAGCAGAATTGCTCTGTCTTGGGCAGGAGGGAGGTAATGAACCGACTTTGCACTAACAGCAGGGTTGAGGGCAGTGGGCGCTCTAACTGAGAACCAAGGGCAGGTGAAGATACCAGGTTGGGAGGACTCTGGAGCTGGGAAAACAAATTGGGAATTGACCCCAAAGGGTCTCCATCATCCCAGGAGCCTGCCCTAGCCCACCTTGCACTTCCCATCTAGGGAAACACATGCAAGGTTTTCTTTCTGCCAAATGACTGCAGCCAGGGGAAGTTTTGTCAACTTAGACAAAAGGAGTAAGGAGTGGTGCCTTTTTTCAGAAGCTCCAAACAAAGTGTCCTAGAAGGTACTAGCACGGCTGGGAGAAACACCATCTCTTTGTCTCTTCCTCAGACATCATCTTAGCCTTGCACCTCCCTTTCCTTGAAAGTGTCCACACACTACGAGCGAGCAGGGAAGGATGCCAACTCCCCTTGAGGCAGAAATGTCATCCCCAGGGCTGGTGGCACACAAGGGAAGCAGCACAGATGTGCTCAGACCTGGCAGGAAGTTGATCTGCAAGGGCAATGCAGCCACGTGGACAGCCCAGAAGGCATCATCCCACACATTGCCCACAACTCATCTTGGACTCTCTGCTCGCAGCTGTTTGCAGCAGCAGCACTACTGCTCCCCACCACTCTCGCCATCACAACCACTGTCATGGCATCACTGCTTCCAGTCATGCCCTGGTGACTGTCCCTTGGCTTTGCTGGGACACTGCTGCAGTGGTTCAAGTCTGCTGCAAACAGCAGTGAACACTGATCTGCATGGCAGTCCCAGAGAAACGGAGCTCTGGAGTTGCTCAGGTAGTGGTTACAATCTCCATCCCTCCACAGCATGCAGCCAGCACGGGCAAGCGTGGAGGAGCAGCTACCCCACCTCTTCTGCTTTAAGTGAGGAAAAAAGAGTACAAAAAGCTACAAAATTTTCCCACTGTTTTCCCCCTGCCCATCTGTTATTGCAATTTGAGGTTTCCTTTCCCTGCTTCTGGATCCCTCCAAACGGATCATTACCCTGGGTATTTGCCCAGGGCAGAACCATTCAGGCTTTGGAGTTGGATCAAAGGCCCATAGAGGGAAGCACTGAGGGTTTAAGTACTTTAAAGAGCTGAGGAGAGTGAGAGTAGCGCTCTAGCTCTCACTGGGGCTGATGCTCCGTGAAGACAGACAAGCCAAGCAGCGGAAGGGCTTCCCTTGAGGTCTGCAAACTCTGGCAGGGTGAGATCTCAGCTAATGATGATGTTTAATCAGCTTCCACCTTGCCTGTCCGTTCCCCTGCCTAGAGGGTGCATGCAAGGGGGTCTGGCTTGCTGGGACAGCCAGCTGAATAGTGCCACAGCACCAAGGGTGACTGCTGCACCCTTGCCCCTACTGGAAGCCCAAATGGCCCAGTACCATCCATAATATGCTTCTGGCACGTAGCTTTTTACAGTAATCTCCATGTCCCTGGAGTTCAGCAGTGTCCCTGGACCCTCAGAGCCCTCCCCACCAAGATGAGAACAGGGCTGTGTTTGCAGAAAGCTTCTGTCCCTCTCCCACTTCCCACATGGCCTCAGGACACTGTTCCTTGCCAGGACATGAGGATGTTTCACTTTCCTCCTTCCACCCTCCTGAAGCCAGTGTGGAGAGGCTGCAGGAGCCAGGCCAGGGTGGGATGGAGGGAGCCAGTCTGGTGGGACCGCTGCCCAGCTCCCACAGCCCCAGGGATGGGACACTGAGGAAAGGGGTGGCAATGGGGACATTGCCTCCAGGGCCAGCCAGGGATTAGCCGTGGGGCTGCTTCCCTCAGGGGAAAGGGGTTTGTACTGCTGCCTCACTGTGCTTCACAGCTTTTGGCTGTCTCAGTCAGGCTTAACAGGGAGCTTGATGTCTCAAAGAGGATTAACTTCCTAATCCTCTTGTGAGTCTTGTGAGAGGAGCGGAGGAGGAACAGAACAAGTTGAGGAGTCAGCTCAACCCTCCAGATCCTGGAGAAACTTCTCCACGGGTTAGTTGACAGGCAGCGGGGACTCCAGGGTGTCACAGGGTGCCTACTCTGGCTGGGGAACAGTGCCAGGGGAGTTTCAGGGACCAGAGTAGTTACAACTTCCCTTCCTGCGGGGGTTTCTGTGCTGCCTGAAGAGGAACTGAATTCCTGCTCTCTCATCCACCTGACTGGGTTTAGGAAGCTCCAGCCTGTGTGTGGATCTGGGCTCTGAGAGCACCAACCCCAGTGTCGCTGTGAGCCCCTGCGTGTCCCCAGCCAGGCCCTGCAGGCACTTTGGGGAGTGTTGGGGAGCACAGCTGGGGGACAGGGGCTCTGCTCGGCTGGAGATCACATTTTCTGTGTGTGGCTGTGCAGCTGATGCTCTAGTTTCCCATTGAAAGCTCTTGTGCAGTCCTGGGACACCACTTTGTTACACACACACACACACACACACACACACACACACACACACACACACACACAGGGCGTGCATTGCATCTTTTTGATAATTAGTTCCAATCATCGCCCGGTTGTTCAGACAGACGGAGCCGCCTGGCGTCTGCACAAACAAATGACAAGTCCATGTCCAACCCCAGCCAACCAGAGACCGGCCCGTCGCCTCATCGCCACAGCCGCCCACTTCTGCTCTCAGCAATCACAGCCCTCAGCCAAAGTCTCCCAGCGCAGATGGTGGTCCAGAGCAGGCTGGGAACTGCTGGGACCCTCAGGGCTGGAGTGCTCCGGCATCTGGTGTGGACCTGAGCTACAGGCACATTTCATTGCATTGTGACAATTAACTTTTCACTGGGCACCATGGCCATCCGTGTACCCTGACCCTCTCCCCAGCTATGGAGGTGTGATCTAGACAGGGGAATATTCTCGATGGATGGAACTGAGTTCATTTTGGGTTGGTTTGGGGGTTTTTTGGTGTTTTTGGTGTTTTTTTTCCACGAATCTAGATAGCAATGACATGGGCTCATTCCGTGGGATCTCCCGCTGGCTCCCTGCTTGCATGCACAGTGCCAGGCAGGTGCTGTGCCCATCTCCCTGGGCACAGGGACTGGCAGAGACCCAGGGCTTGCACGTTCCTTGTGGACACTCAAGCCAGAGCTGCTATTCCTGGGCCAAGGATGGAAAAGACCCAAGGAGAGAAGTTCACCACTAATGCCTGCAAGTTGACTGCTCCAGGAAAGCCTGACCTGGACTCAAACTCTCTTTCTACTGGTCCATCTCCAGCACTGGCAGTCAGACCATGCTTCCGTTCTTGAACCCTGCAGCTCCCAGTACTGGCGTGGGCATGGGCTGTGCCAGGGCCTTGTCATGACACAGGCATCTCCTGGGGTCTGGGGGTGGCTTTCAAACAGGTTGTGACAGAGCCACGGTCCTGGAAAGGTGAACGGGAGCCCCAGGGCCAGGCTGCATTTGTTTATCCTGGTGATGGAGCACACAACAGCGAAACAAAAGGTCAGACCCTGTTGCCCTGGGAGATGGTTTTTGAAGCTGCCTACCATCCTGCTGGGGCTTGGATGGAGCAGCCCCTGCGCTTGTCATGTCAAGTTACTTTTGTAATTTTGGCTGGCAGTGGGACTGAAGCAGCCTCCCAGACGTGTGAGCTTTGAGGACACACTGATACAGGACCAGAAGGCCCTAAACTGAGTGAGGAGCACCCAGCCTTGGGGATTCAGAGGCAGATCCCCATCCCACAGTTCCTGTAGCCAGCCAGACCACAACCTGCATCCTTCATCCGAAGGGCCATGTGCACACAGCCCCTCCAAGCATCCCAAAAGGTGGGAGGAGTCTGATCCAAACTTCATTTACCTTTGTCCCAGCTGAGTAATGAACAGACACAAACTTCTTCATGCCTTCAGGTTTACATGGATGCTTGGAGCTCACTGCTGGCAAGGGTGGGCTGAGCACTGTCAGTGAGTGCTGCCAGGGAAGGAGGGCAGGCTCTGAGCAGCCCCTTGCAGGCTGCTCCCAGCTGACTCTGCTATTACTCCTGCCCCCTTTATCTTGAGCTGAACTGAACCATCAACTCCAAACAAGGCCTCCTCCCTAGGGGGAGTCAGGGTTGAGCAGCATGGAGATGGAGAGGGGGGCTATGCCCAGGAGTCTCGGCTGAACTAGCTCTTCCTGGACCTTCTCCATCGCTGGACCTCATAGTCCAACATTTTAAGAATGGCATCTTTTTGAGAGTGGGAGACTGAGGTCCGCAACTGCACAATGCCCAGGCTGGGAGCACACAGGGAGCCAGTGAAGCTACAATGAGACAAGCCAGAATCCCTAATTCAACTGGGCACCCTGGGGCCTCTTCTTCCTCTGGCAGGAGGAGGTAGGTGTGACATAGCCCAGTCCTGGAGGAAAGGCACCTTCTCTCTGGGCATGAGACCAGCAGGGAATAAAAACCGCACATATCAGCCCTTGTCTCGCTGCTTCTGGTTGCCAGCACAAGGAGCTTTTGTGTTTACCCAGACTCAAGGGCAATCGCCCGTCACTAACAACACAATATCCCTCTGCCCTGCTGCCCTGAGCCCGGCAGCAGAGCAGGACGGAGCTGGTGGGAGGGCAACGCTGCCAGGGAAGGACAAGCAGCCCCCCAGGACATAAGGACAGAGGTACAAGGTCTCTTGAGCTGGGCTTGTGGTCACACGTGCAGTTGTTGGCCTAAACTGTGCTGGGAACAGCATCAGGGTCTTCTTTCTGGGCTTAGACCTGTGAATGAGCAGCTCAGGCTTGGCTCAGGACACACCATCAAGGGTCTGATGGCAGCTTTGGGTGCCCAGCACCCAGGAAGCAAGGTGGGCACTTTTGGTGCTAGGTGCGTGGTGACTGGCACAACAGCTCCCTGGGTGGTGACTCAGTTTCCCCAGCTGTAAAATCCAGTTTCTTGGATTTTGAACTCTGTCTAGGTCTGAAAGAGGACCCCAATGAGCAGCCATGGAGGTCTGCTGGAGGGCTTGCTTCCACTGAGCAGCTCCCTGCTGCCAGAGATGCAAAGCACAACCACTTTGGGGAAGAAGGTAACAAAGCTGTTTTCAAGCCTCAAAACCAGCAGAAACTGGATTCCCTCTGTATTCACACTCAGCCCCACCATCATGTGTTTGTGTCTGATAGCTCTGCTAGTATTCAGGGGATTATTTTTAGACAATTGTAGTATTTGCACATAGAAAGGACAATTTGCATCCAGTACGCACTAGCCCCGCAGCTTTCTTCAGCTGTGCTTTGGGGAAAAGTTACTTCTGCAGGCAGCATAAAGCACATGATACCAGGTAATCACGAGACACAGGCGATCAAGGTGGGGCCTTGGCTTGTAAAAAGCGCAGAACAGATGAGCGTGTCCATTTTATTAATAATTATAATCACATTTAAAGCAAAGTTAACTTCTGCCTCTCCAGGAATGAGGCCACATTTCCCTCAACATTTCTCTTACCAGCTCCTGGCTCTGTGCTATGAGACATGTGCCAGCCAGCCCCTGGAGAGCACACAGTAGAGCCAGGCTGTCATCTCAGCCTTTTGGGGGACTCATTCCTTGTGGTTTTAAAACAGAAGCTCCTTCTTGGAAAAAGAGAAATAGTGGTTCTCGTGATGGCTCTTGCATTTGAAAAATTTGTGTAAGTTGAATGTGTCCTTCAGAGCAGTACCCACCTTTTTCCTCCTGACTAGTTGGTTATTTCAGGAATAACTTAATTTATTTGAACGGGGAAGGGGCTTCCCTTAGCAAAGACATGCACTGGCCAAGTGTGATATCTGACCCACATGAGAGTAGAGGAATAGACATCCTCAATGTCTCAAGTGTTAGCATAGACTGAGCATGGTTTGGAGAGATGAGGCTTACCGAAAATTGGGTTAAGCAGCATTAAAGGCCTGAGAGAAGCCACTAATCTCAGGAGAGATCCCATCCAGTGTGCTCACACACAGAGTTCTCCTTTACACGTAAATCCTTGGTCTAGATCTGGTACAAGCCAAGCTGTCATTGAAGCTGATGGACCTTTCTGGCTGGTTGCTCCAGCTGCAGATCTAGCTTGCTGAGTCATTTTTGTGCCTTGGTCCCTGTTGTCTTTATACTGTGAGCACATACTTAGCTGGCAGAGATATGATCTGGTCTTTGTCGCATTGGGGTGAATCCAAAGTAGCACCAACACCTTGACCCTGGGTAGACAGCAAGCACCTGAGCTCAGAGCATGTTCCCATAGACAGCAGCAGGTGGGGACAGTAACAGCCCTACCACTTCCCTCAAACAGGAACGAGAGATTTGTCATGGACTACACTCTGGAGACCAGCCACCAAAAGGAGAAGCTTCTGAAAACCATCTACACTCTCCAGCTGAAGTCAAGCACCATGCTCCAGAAAGCCAGCCCGCTGCTGAGCAGCCAGCGTGGCATGGGCATGGTGACACAGCATCAGGTCGACCAGCTGGCAGACAAGGCCAAAAGCCTGTGTGGGGACCTGGACAACATTAAGAACCTCCTCCACTATTGCCACGATGACCTGATCCGGAAGATCCCCAGCCCCACTGGCAGCCGCTATGGGGTAGTAAGTGGAATCCATTGCTCCCTGGCTGGCTCCATCTACGTGACAGCTGAGAGTGCACCCTGGGTCCACGTCCTCAGCAGCACAGGCCAAATGCTGCAGTCTCTGTCCTGTCGGCAAACAGGGAAGGAAAGCTGCACTTTCTTGCCAGAAGATGTGACCGTGACTCGTACAGGAATGGTGGCTGTAACTGACATAATTAATGGAGCCATTTGGGTCTTCAACCCTCACACCAGCTTCTCCAAGGGGGAATGGATACAGATCAGAAAGATCAGTTCCCCTAGGGGTATTGGAGTAGACTCCATGGGCAAGATCTTGGTAGCAGACTATGCAGAAGGCCAAGTCCACAGCTTTGCTCTGGACCATGCCTTCAAGACATTCAATATCCACTCAGTCTCCAACCTGCAGGGACCTCGCTACATCAGTTCGGCACCCAATGGAGGCTTTGTGGTAAGTGAGGAGTGTGGAGATGTCAAGGTCTTCACGAGCAGCTGTAAGCTCCTCTGCTCCCTCAGCAGCAAATATGGACACCAGTTTGGCAACCCAGCTGGGGTCTGCGTTGACGCAGAAGGCAGCATCCTGGTGGCAGATGAGCAGCGCCACACAGTCCACTTGTTCCCAGAGCACGGGGCTCCCATCTGCCTGGTGTCTGCAGGGCTGCGGAGGCCCATCGGCGTGGCTTGCTCCTCCTTCGGGCACCTCTTTGTGGCTGATGCAGGGGAGAACTGTGTCAAAGTCTTTAAGTACCGCGTGAGGCCCCCTTACAGCCACATCAACCCTGGGGCACCATGTGGTCACCCCAGCCTAACACCCAGGAGTGGAGTGGGGTTGGTTCCACTGCAACCTCACTGAGTTTTGGGTCTGGTGGTGGGCCGTGAGCTCCACTGCTCCTGTAGCCTGGCACTGTCCCCATATTCGACTGCCTTATTGCCCTCCAGCTTTTCCAGATGGCAGAAGCAAGGACTAGACCAGCTCTGAGTTTCTTGGACCCACCATAGTAGCTAAAGGAGGATCGACCTACTCAGAACTAGCCACGTATTGGTGCCTTGCCAAACTTGTTATTATCACGCCTTGAATCCTTGTGTGTTTTTGCAAAGATAATACAATTATTTCTTTTCCCTGCACGCCGTTTTTATGTGGCTGTGGTTCCACCTTCCTGATGCCAGTGTATGACTGGAGGGCTAGGGGCCAGGCTGGAGCTGGCAGCTACGGTCTATCTGGGTTTGCAGCAGACTTTAGGAGAACAGTAAAATTAAGGTAACTCATTCCGTGCTGCATTCCTGACCTCTACAGGGAAGCAACAACTACTGCATGGAGAAAAATCCGTATGGACACAGAATTGCTCACACCAACCCAGGTCCTGGGGCTGAGCCTGCTCTGCCGCCCTGTTCTCCCCCTGCAGAGGAGGGCTCAGAGAGCCACAGTCACTGCCTTTATCAGCAGAGGGCAGGCGAAGGCAGGCAGGGTGCGGTGATGGAGGGAAGGGCGTTTTCTTCTCCTCCTCCAGGCGTTGGTGCCCCCAGGGTGGTGCTGCAGGACCTTTGGCCTCTGCCGATGCCTGAGACCTGCATCCTGCCACCAACTCTCATCCCAAACGAATCCCAGGGAGCCCCCTCTCTCCTTCCTGGCCCTGGAACAAGTGCTAAAGACGATGGTCACGCTGTGGGACCCTCCCAGATCCCCTCTCCCTGCAGAGCAAGGCAGCTCCAGGAGCAAGGCTGCGTGGTTTGCGAGAGCAGGGATGAGCCTGTCCCATCCCCTCTCTTCAAGTAACCTCCCAGAAAACCAATCTTCCCCTACTTTATTTCCAATTCTGTGGCACTAAACAAAAAACATCTTTTCTCTAGCCCACCCCTGCGGGACCTGCGCCCCCCAGATCTGCACCCAGTCTGATCCCTTCAAGTTTTCCAGCGTCCTCCTGAGCTTGCCAGCACCCTCATGGTCTTTGGGATGGGGGACAACAAGGGTCCCCGACGAAAGACGAATCCCTGGACTTTGGGGGTGGGGGACAACGGGGTCCCCGAGAAAAGGCGAGTCCCTGACCTTGCCCCAGCCCCGGATGAGGGCACGTCTGAGGGCTGGGCAAGCTGGCGCTCCTTATCAGCCAGCTCAGCCACCC
>NW_010168490.1:0-5596 GCF_000695765.1 Mesitornis unicolor
CATTGGTGTAGACACACTTCAGTTGGGTTAATGGCCCTGCCACCTTTCCACAGGCAGAAGTTGTAATTTCTGCTACGACGTTTTCAGGGACTCCCATGGTTACTAACCCGTCAGTAACCCTTGCATCTTGTTGCTATATGGAACTCCATCCCCTACGTCCACTGGGGCGGTAGTCTGGAGAGTTCCACTAGCACACATGTCAGCACTTCACCCACAGGCTCAGTGTTAGTGAGTTGTGTTTCAGTGCCCATGACCACAATACTTCTCACTAGAGGACTAGCTAGTGTTTTAGTCTTTGCTATTCTTTTGTTCCCTTCCTCTTTTTCTCTATTTTCAATCAAAAGTATAATCCACTTCACACTAAGAACAGTATGGTAGATCCCTTAGAGTAATAAGTTGGTAGCTGCCCATGCTGATCTCTGATCTATGTGGAGTGAGAGGCTGTGGGTTCTTCTGTGTGGAGGCAGTTACGGAAGAGTGTGCTGCCAGGACAGATGGGACATGCTAGTGCCAAACCTGAAATGCCCCTCAAAAATTGTAGCATCTGCTGGAGTAATAATGATTTATTTAAAAAAAAAGAACTTGAAAAACTGCTTCCCATGACTGCAGTCCTGTTTCATTCAAGAAGGGCCCTACATTATCTTGCCTCTATTTCACCTGGCTCTGCCTCTGTCTGTGACAAAATTAAAGAAAGCAGGTTGAAATTGTAGTCCCAGATAATCTGCAGAGACCAGAAGAGATGTCCCTATGTAACTGCATACTGTTGGTTTGAAACTTTGAATCATCTTGACTCAAAAAGAATTTGAATTTCCTTGTGTCTTTATTTTCTAGTTTTACCTAATATTGTCTACTGGAGAAAATACTAGGAAGCCCTGATGACACACATGTCTACATGTGTCTTGAGCAAAGATCAAGGTATCTCTCTAGTATTCAGCTGGTAATTATTCAAGCCTTAGGACACCATTTTCTTGAAAATACACACAAGGGAAAAATGAAAAATAACCATAATAAATTATTCATTTCAAGGAAATTAATATGCTAGCTGCAAAAATAATCACTCTGAAATGAAAATATGGCTTAGAATGGTTTAGCTGGTTAGATATGCTGTATTGATAATAAATATTTATGGAAGTATAGGTTGTCATAAAAGTTAACTCTGGATACACAGCTTCTTCCACTTTAATTCTACATGAATCTGGTAAGTATGAATTGTGCTATTTCCTACAAACATTTCTAGACTCTAATTTTATTTTTATTTTGACCTGAATGCTTGTTTTGTTTGTATTTGTAATTCCCTAAGGTATAACTAGTGTTTCATCTGCTGTACAAATAGACAATTTGCTTACTGCTGAGAAGGAAGCCTTTAAATATTTAACAAAATCATGTTATGACTGCAGAAATAGAACAGGAAAAATTTTGGAAATCAAAATGCTGACTAAATAAAGTTTGTGTTTTTAAGGAATATGTGATGAATTAAAACTATGTCTTACATGTAGAGGTCCTTGCCTCAACAGAAACAGCAGTGAGATCTTTTTAAGATAAACTATATACTTCAAAACCTAAGATTAACCTTATTTATTTCATCAGTAGTTGAAGATCCTACTATTGGACAGTAGTTTTATAGATGCTTATCGTCTTCATAACAAACTAGCTGATAATAATTAATCTGATTGTTATTCTTTGGGAAAAGGGTTCACTGATCTTTGTTTGAATTCTGGTTATTAGGAATAACAGGAAAACTGTTAAAATGTGTATCAAGTTTAGGGCTCTTCAGTTTCAGCAATATCAAGGAAAATATGCAAATGTGTAGGTTGGGCATTTAAGGTGAAAATTAATTAAATTAGGAATTGCTGTATAATATTATTCTGTAGAAAGCTGTTTTTCCTAGTAGCAAGTATTTAGTGATGCTCGTAATAAGGATATATGGGAAATATTTTGGTGTATTTGGTACCTTGGTCTCCTAAATCCTTGCATTCAGAACCTTTTTTTTTAATTTCACAAATGTATCTCTCAACAATGGGAGAAGATTACCCCTCCAGACAGTAAAAACTAAAGCCAGAAAAGGAAAACTGTTCACAGCAGTGCCCTCAGACCTTGGTCTTTTAGCAGTTCACCTGTGGATCTGTTTGATTTATTGGCATGGGACTCATCAGGGGACTCTGGGTGATGTATCACTCATTACCGTAGCAATCACTGTCACCCAAGTAGCACCTGAAGTGCGTAGGGAGTTGGGTGCATTAACAACTAATCTGTCTGAAAGCAAAACAAATGTTTATTTTATCGCATAAGAAAGAGTCCTATATGTTTATAAATCTTTAGCTTAGTATACAGAATCTTACTGAGTGATTCTTCTGTTAAACTCTTATGTGCGTCGATTAAGATAATCATCCAAGTCCCTGTTTCTCCAGCTGTGAGGTGCCATACCGCTTCCTGAAGGCTACAGGAGCATGCCAAAGG
Organism: Mesitornis unicolor; assembly: GCF_000695765.1. Lineage (NCBI taxonomy): Eukaryota > Metazoa > Chordata > Aves > Mesitornithiformes > Mesitornithidae > Mesitornis > Mesitornis unicolor. Next base: position 2,458 of record NW_010168490.1, read on the forward strand.
AACTGGAAAGTAGTAGAAAAAGCTTTAAAGTGTTCAAAATATTCTACCAACTCTCTCAGACTTTGTGAGCAGATAAAAACAGGGAGCCAAAAGGGGGGCTGTGTCTTCAGTTAGTCTGAGAAATACTGGCAGAAGGAATTCTTAAGCAGCTTCATTCCTCTTTATATTCAGATTGTTGAACAAGGGTATTTGAACTTCTTTGTGTGGAAAAACACAGAGGGAGTCTGCTGGATATTTCTTTTCTAATTTGAGAAAGTATCGTGTGTAAAGGGAATAAGTGGAAAAGCGATATTATGAAAGTCTGTAATCTATTTTTAGCTAACCTTTAATGTACTGTAGTATGTGAAAATGAGTGAAAAAATAAGAGTAGCAGTCCCTGAATCACTTCAACATCAACAGTGACTTGCATGATTTCAAATTGCATTCTGCCCCTGCCTTGTCCACATTCTGCCTCTTGCTTGTCTGTAGCCGTACTAAATACCTGGATAATATCTACTGATGCAGATGATGGTACTGCCACTTTTACCTTTCAGTACTGTTCCATTTCAAGCTTTGTTCTTTGCTTTGCCAAAATTCCCTCCTTTGGTAGGTAAATTTCTACCTAGGATGAGTTTGCTTCTGTCTCCACTGACTCAATTCAATGTCTTTTGTATTGGGAATAGGAGACAAAGAATAAGAACTGCTTCTGGTATGTGAGAAGACAGAAAGCTGCAGTTTAAAAAAAGTACAGGACAGAAGAAACAAGGGAGAAGGATTATTCTGAAAAGCCTCACAGATTATACATCTCCCCCTGTAATTCCAACTGGGATTTAACACTTATGTAGTGAAGTTGATTGAGTAACTGAATAGTGGCGGAATTATCTCCCTTTTTCAGTGGCATGTGTTTCTGAAACCCTCTCTCACCAACCACCCCCTCACCCCTAAATGTTGAATGCTGCTTACTGTACTTGCCAAATATAAAATTAAACACCTGCATGGTTGTTATGCACAGCTGTACCCATCTGCTGAGCATGTCACTTGCCATTTTCTTTGATTAAGAGCAGGTTAAGAGAGGCTTTAATTAAAGAAAGTCCGTAACATGGTTAAGCATCCACCTCTTCAGCCTCTTCCCTTGATTATACGTTTTTCTGCTTTTCTCCATGCAAAAGACAAGGTATTGGCTCCAGAAGGGATATAATCTAATAATAACAATAGTTAATGATTTTCCATCTTAAATATAAAGCATCTAGACAGCATGCTTAGACTGACACATCAGCTGTGATTTTGTGAACCCAATGGTTCTTCCTCAAAGTGTGGTATGGGGGTAACAAACTGCTCCTGATAGGAGTTGTAGTGTCATCCTGTAGTGTAGTCATATTGTGCCATCCCTAGGTATAAAGACAATAATTTTCATGAAACTGTGGTTATCTGCTATTAGGACAGGAAATAAGTTAAGAAGTATTCCATGGAAAGGCACATAAGCCAAGACATTTTTAATAGAAATGTCATAACAGAGACATATCCCACTGTATGCGAGACAATCCAACAGTTACCCCTCTTAATGGCACTTGAGGGCACTGAGGCGAATGACCTCAGTCCAATCCTAGATAAATGTTAGAGTACAAAATCAGTTTGTGCTCTTGAGCCACAGACTTTCTTCTTTCAAATTGCTGTGACTCAGTAAATTTGCATCTTAATGAGAATTAGCTGTATTGAAGTAAACAGTGATGAAATGCATGCAATAATTACAATGTACAGTTAATACAGATATTCTTGCTGTAGTACCCTTAGCCTGATTGCAGTCACTACCCATGGTCTGTAGTTTGCAGTTAGAGGAGTAATCAGTGATACATTTAAACAAAGACAAAACGTACCTTATGTGTGCATATGATTAGGAAACTCAGTGTGGGATCTAGGGGCATATGGTCTAGCTTGCTATTAACCTCCTCAATTTTACAAAGAAAGAAAGAATGACAAATAATTAGTGATGTTACTGTTCAGGTGATTCTGATTGGGTCTCAGTGGCTCTTTTTCCTGAAGGGAAGCCCAGAGGACCTCTTTGGAGTGAAACTATGAAACTTCTAAGCAGCATTACTACTATGCACTTCCTCTGTTATTCCCAAAACTTTATAATAAATGTATCTGTATTGTACCAGAAAATTGTTGATAAGTAGTCATGGGTGAAATTAATTCATGAATTATTTTTCTTGTTTGAGAAATGTTAGGGAATATCCGCAGTTAGAAGGTATGTCCAGAATAATATTCTGGCATTTTCAGAGCTGTCCATCCGGTTTTCCAAAGGCAATAAAGTGGCATAAGGAACTCCAGGAGAGCACTTAAACAAAACAAGGCTAAAACTTTTCACTGAGACAGTGCTCAGAAAAGAGATACAAAGTATTAATAGAACAAACCTGACTAGGATTAGAGAGGAAAGACAGACATACTTTTCCATTGAATGGCAGCCAATTTTTGAATTAATGTCATGTTAAGAGAATATGTAGCTCTACATTTGAAATGTATTGATTTTTACCTCTTTGTCTTTTGACATTTATTTTGCAGCTTAGTTTGAGTGTGTTCTGAATATTTTTATTTCTTTTCCTTACACATTTTTATATACAGACTTAGAAGACAGAAGCTAGGAGGGAAAGTAGGAAAGAAAAGGTTTTGAAAGAATCTTTCTGTAAAACATAGGCAATATATTGAGAGCCCTAGCATTTTTATATTTGTTTATTTCTGTTCTGGGAACTTGCTAAGACAAGGAATAGACAGGTTCAAGTGTCCATGCTGAACAACATGAAACAGGGGATGAGGGTGGTATTTGATCTCTGGTATCTATTACATTAGCAATCACAGAGAACTTGTGATTATTATGAGATCTCATTCTGACCAAAAGTTTTATCCCAGACATGAAAATATTTCTAAGTGAGAGGGTCAAAATTGATGGTCTTGTAAATATTTGATTTTGATGAATCTGTCTTCTCCAATTAAAATAAACCATTTTGCCACAAGCTTCTGGGCTGGTATTGGTAAAGCCTGAGAGGAACCAGTTGAGCTGGCATGTTCCCACTGGCAGCATCTCAGAGGTCCACCTAAGTTGTTGCTGACCAGCAGATTCAGTGCTCCACTGGGTGTTCAGAAGGAGCCCCCTGGGTCAACTTTC
>NW_010168490.1:5627-7446 GCF_000695765.1 Mesitornis unicolor
TGCCCAGAGTGTGGCATGACACAGCAGGAAGCCTGTGTGCATGGTTTCCTGGCTGGAAGTATGAAACAAGGCTCCAAAATCCTGTGGGAGCATTTCAGATTTCTGTTTGCCAGTTTCTCTGTTGTCGTCCTGAAAAGAAAAGCTGACCTCCAAGTGGTAACTTGGTCTGTAGCCTGAAGAAGAGAGTCCTTTGTGCTACACAGGCTGTGGTTTCTTTCAGGAAGGGCATTAGATCTCCTTCTTCAAGGCAAATCTTGATGGTCCTCATCACTCTTTAGCACTTCTTGTGGACTCCAGCTTTCTCAGTAATCTGGAGAAAAACATCCATTGCAACTGCAAATGGCTACATGTATCAACAAAACAATTTATTAAAAAATGACATTAGAATATCAATCAAGATGACAATTTTTACAAAACTGACCTTTATAAACAAGAGAGAACTGGGTGAAAGTTACTTTGCATTCTGAATAATACCAGTAAACTGCAGTGCAGATACTTCAGCCACAGTAACAGTGTGGGCACAAATGATACATGGTGTGATTTAGGTGATAACAAGAAAAGACTGTCTGTTTTTTCTATCCAGCCTTAAAGCTCTATAGACTGACCTCAGAACTGAGGTTAAAAAAATCTCTAATGCTAGCACCTAATAATATTGCGATGTTATTGTGTTCTTTGAAATCACATTTCAAGTTCATAGCACTTTATAGTGATTTCATATTGATTTAGCATTAGAGGTTATCAAAATAGAATTATAGGAAAAACCCAAATGTCCTTTCAGAAAGCCAGAGTTTGAATTTGCTTCTTTATCTTAGTCCCAGCCACTAGCAAAATCCTGCCCTAGTTTTTTGCTGGTTTAAATGCTTTCAAAAACAACATTGTAAAATGATCCAGATTAGGGAAGAAATCAGTCTAGAATTTATAGTAAGGTGCCAACAGGAAACTGCCTAGCTAAGATCAGCAATAGCAAGTTAATTAGACTGTGCCCAAAGCTGGTATAACTGATGAGGTGAAACTACAGCTGAGTTTATGCAGTTCGTCACTGGTTGCCACGACTGTCCTGTGCTGCAAGCAGCATCACTCAGGTGGTCCAGAGCTGTGCTTGGCTGCCTCAATTAGGCTGACTTGAACACATGGGTATGGGAAGGAGCAGTTCAGCAAAGACGAGCTCCAGATGGAGAGTCTTAGTCGATAGTCCAGCCCTTGTACCTCCTGTACTATGTTTCCCAATAGATCCTTCCTAACTCAAAACATTTTCCTTGGATTGATAATTTGCTGTTCAAAAACAAACTATACACAACCTGTTTACCTCGTTCTCTGCATTTTGGTGTGATTTGTCAAAATTATTTTGAAGTTTTATTTGTCCTGGGAAGTCCATTAACAGAAAGCAAGCAGACTTAACAGTATGTATGTCCTGTAGCAAAGCAAAACCCCACATCTTTAATATAGGAGGAAAAGAAAACAGGAATGTGGGGACAACGACAGCACTGAAACTTTTATTCCAAGTGCATTGTGCCTTAGAACCGTGGTTCTGAGGTTCTTTAAATGTTCTTCTGTTTGTTTTCTGAGATCTGTAGCTCAATGAAGGTCTGATATCTTCATCTGGCTTGCTGTGAGTAGTCTTCATTTTGTTCAAAATGGTAACTGTCTCTGATAGTTATTATACAGACCACCAAAGAATTGATGTCTGTTGTGAAGTGGATACAGCAGGAGTGCAACAAACACTATCAGCTGTATCCTAAATAGGAAAGGAGCACAAAATCCAGCTATTTATTTCTCTGACATTTTCCCTGTTTTCATTCTGTAAGGCTTTTGTCATTCC
>NW_010168490.1:7477-13288 GCF_000695765.1 Mesitornis unicolor
ATTCCTGCTCCATTTGGGGAGATTTAATCCTATTAAGTCTAGGCCAAACTAATGATGTTTCACTTCTATCAACTGTAACTATATCTGCTGAGGTTTTTTCTTTTCCTTATGGGCCTTTTTTCTATGTGGAGTTACTTTGGAGAAATGGATAAATAAGTAACCATGTGCTGAAGGATTAGAATCCTGTTGTCCATGACCAGCTCCCAGCCTGTTTCTAGCCTGCCTGAGTGGTCTGAGTGCAGAAGAATAGCATTCCTTTCACAGAAACACAGCTTGGTTGACAGCCGAAGTTTCCTGGGAGAGGCCTTTCTTCAAAGTCAGTCCCAATGTAAGCAGGAAGGGGAGAGCAGGGAAAATGGTGCAGCCAGGAGCTGGGCTTGCAGGCTTGCTGTGGCATGACAGTCTGTCACCGGCTGTGTCCCGCTGGTAAATGCTGCCAGCTGCCCGATGGTGCTTTGTCGCCAGCATCGCCTGTGTTCATGCACACTTTCCTGTTGAGCTGCCAGAGCCTGTGTTGCTCCTACACCTCACATTGCGAAACACTAAGTGAAGATTCACTGGAACAAGCATAGATTCAGCTCACTGGTATTAGCTGCCCATTTTTTGCTGTCTGCATCTCATTCTGTCAAGGTTTGCTTCAGAAAATATTTAGAGCTGACATAAATATGTGCAGAATTCCAAACTCAGTTTCAATATATAAAATTAAAGATGATGTTATGCTGAGAAAGTGCCATCAGTGTTTTTTCAATAAACAAATAATGTCTGTTCCCCTGCCCAGTGCAAAGACTCACAGTGTCAATAGAAACAATTACTTTGTTGTAATTTAATCTGAAAAGCTACTTGCAGAGAAACAGGCAAGTAGTTTAGCAAGATTGATGTAAATGCTGGTTTCTTTAGTATAGATATGGATCCAATCTAAAACCAAGAGGCTTCTCCTGTGCATCTGAGTCCTATGTATAGGTTGAAAAATATTTGAAATAAGGAAAGCAAGGTTTATTTTATTTTTATAAACCTCTTTATTTGTGAAGCCTGCAACTGAGGTGAAATAGGACCTGGATCCAAAAGTAGTCATAGTAAATTGTTTTACAAAACTAAATTCAAACCTTGAGTTTTTCTGACACCCCATCACGTTTTGCTCTTAGCTTTGCTCTGTGATGTCTGATGTAGGAACTCTGACTTAATCATATGTAACAAATTAATCAGTTTTAAAAACCTTGTTACTTCTTGAAATTGGGATAAGCCAACTTGGTCAAGAGATTATATAATGCAATATCCTCTGTGATATCCGAGTGAGCCTTACTTGCCAAAACCCAGAGGTTAGTGCCAGACAATGAGCACTTCATATAGACTGTGCTTCTGCAGTTCTTGACAGTTGAGCATATGGGCATTAGTATCATTTTTAATACTAATTTGATACAGATCATTTTGAGCAAACAGTGTTCAAGGGGACTGGTGATCTTGAAAGATTATTCTTGGCTGTGTTGAAATCTGGGGAACTGGGAGATAAGTAATGGAAATGCTTACAAGTCTGCTTTCTCATAAACTCCAGCATTTTGGATTCTTATTTTGTCTGCAGGGCACAGATTAGACTAGGGTATGAAGATGCAGAAGACTATCACTGTTTCAAAATTACTTTTTTCCTGCAGTGTCTCAGTTTCCCTCTTAAAAAAGTAAAAAGGCTTTCCTGTGTGAAAGTGAAGTGAGATGCACTGTGAATTGATGGCATGCCATCTTTTCTGCTCTACGTACTCCTTTATGCACTCTCCGTGGTCATGGTTAAAGACCCGCCTCTCCCAAATGAACTAGTTATAAATGATGGAGAGATGTCAACTAAACCTGAAGGGAACTTGCTATGATAGTTTGGAGAGCTGCAAACAGCCTTATTTATTCTGGCACAATGCTAATCAGCTGTCTGGTGCAATCAGTTACTTGTCACCTTTGTTAACAATTTAATTCTCCCTATGAAAGCGGGAGAGAGAGGATGACATATTTATAGTTCCCTCTCTGTGACCTCTCATTTGAGCCAGCAAGACAAGACTGTTACTGCCTTCAGCATGAGCACCTCCATGGGTGTCCAGAGTAAATGCTGACTGGAGTGGGCTGATAAGGAGTCTGTATGGACTCAGTGAACTTGTTGCAACTTGCATGCAAAGTTTCTTGTCGGCTAGCAGGGGTACCATTGTCATCCTTTTCTTCATATGCATCTACAACTATGTAAATATCTGCATTTCCCTCTGTTCTCTGCTTCCTGGTTAGAGTATTCAGTTGTGTAGTGGGAAACAACTTTTAAGAAAGAATTACCTTAACTGTAAGTTCAGTTGAACACTAAGAAGTGGTGGTGTTGCAGGCCAGTACTTAATGAATTTGAAAAAAATTATACCTGTTCTTAACACAAATAATGCAGTTTGGGTTGGCAGGGTGTAAAGGCTTCCAACTGGGATGAGTCGAAGGGAAACAGAAATGAATGAGTTCCGATAAATGGCAAAAAAAGTAAGAAAGAGAGAGCTAAGTGGAGATATACAAAGAGACAAGCAGAAAACATTGGACATTCATAAAATGTCAGATCTGAAGGCACGTGCAAAAAGAGGTTGATGGCTGTAGTAGCAGAAGCAGTAGCATCTGAGAAAGAAATGAGAGAAATGGTAGTAGCTAGGACAGGAACAGATGCTGAAATAGCAATAGAGGTAATATCGCCTCTCGCTGTGCACCCAAACCACTCATTTAGGGACAGCCAAATAGACTGTTACAAAGCAAACAGACCATTATGGTCTACTGTACAAATATGTATTCGGATAAATGTTGATGTGCAGTGGTGTGGTGAAACAGAAGCTGCTGTGCGTGCTTAGCAGCCCTGGAGCCATGGTGTTTGTTAACAACAGGCCTTTCTGCTGGGGTCCGCTTTGTTCTTTCTGTAAGAGGTAGTAGTCAAACCCATCCAAAATTTCCAGATATACTTTTAGGTTTTTAGTCACTACTTGTTAGTTTAGTCATTTAGATTTTTTTAAGGGAAAATTCTTTGGAGACACCAAATCTGTCTTTCTTAAAGGATTAATACATCCCATAACACATTTCCTGGACTCCAGGATGGCTTTCACAGACTCTATTGAAGAGCAATGCCTTTTGCCTTTAAAAAAAATTACACTGGTCTCTTAGCTGTTGCAACTTCACATTCTCTCTTTGAGCTACATTAAGATGCAGCAATCTGTAACAGCAGAGAAAATAACCTCTTGACTTCTAGGCATATTTACTTCTGTTTAGTACTTGAATTCTTTATTAAAAATTGGTAGGTACAGTTACGTCATCTGGCTTTGCTGTGAGTTTAGGTTAGGAGTGTGCATGTACGTACATGGGCATATGCAGAATCATTAGATTTTTCCATCCATTCTAACAAGAGGTATTCACATATTTCAGAAACTCAATTTCCTGCCTTTATTGGAAGAAAAAAGATCAAAGGCCTTTGTTGACTTTCAGGAAAAAAAGCACAAGAGAGTACTCTCTGAGTAGTCTGTGTGAAATGTAAGTTTCTTTAAAGAAAATTTCTTGGAGGAGCAGGACCTTGATTCAGCAAACTCTGAAGTAATACTTAGTCCTAACTTAGGAGTCACCAGACTGCAACAGCAAAGCCCTTGTTTCAGTGCAGTTTTAGCAGTTCAAGTATCCTGGTAATCAAAGTTGTGTATCTATGCTGCGAGCATCTTCCAGCCCTTGCTTCCATGGGCCAGGCTCTGATGGTTAAAGCCCACATGCACGGCTCTGCTGCCATTGTTGAGAGTGTCCACAAGTTTTTACCCACAGGTATAACCTAAAAATGTCCAATCATTTAATAGCAATAATAAAGAAATTTGCCCTCATGCAAAGATGTCTCATGGTGCCTTTAACCTTGGAGCTATGTTTTAGATCTAAGTTCTAATTTCTAGTAGACTCAGGATTGAAATGGAGATGTTGACACAGCAGAAGTGCTGCCATAAAGAGAGCAAGTCACACACTTTATTGTAACAGCTCTTGATTGCCTAGTAAAGAAATGCATAATGAATAAACATTATTTTAAAAGGCTTGATAGCACAATGAATTTTTCAGTGGGAGAAACAGAAGAGAAAGTATTTAAAAATACATGAATTTCATATTTGATTATAAGTCAAGAAGCAGCAGAAAGAACCAAAAAAACTGATAAGAATGGCAGCAGGCACCAAGTTTTTGGTCTTGAATTAATGAGATTATTCATAATAGGGAGGGAGTGACATAGCGATTAGTTAATTACTGTGCAGAAACATACAATTAATGCACAACTGGAATTAGTATACAATGAATTAAACTGCCACATAATGCAAGCAACAAAAACAGAGAAGGAAACCTTGATTGCTGATTGAGGTTACTATTACAGCAAAAAGTCTATTGAAATCACAATAGTTTGGCTATCAAACAACACATTTAGTTTGCATGATCTGATTCCTACCTGTTAATAGGAGTACTGCAGCAGAGAGTGCCTTGTGCATTATACACATATAGGGGGAAGTGAGACTTAGCCCAAGTGGCTACAAAGGTATAACAATAGAAAGCTTGCACAAATTGTACCAGCAATCAATGACTTTCAACAAGATTAATAGATGTTCAGCCTAGTACTAGTAGTGTATCAGCTGTCCTGCCATCAACCCAAGAGTGCTGCACCCCTAGCACGGCAAGGGCTGGTCAGGCACAGAAGGCAGCTGTTGCTGCCTGTGGATCACACACCAGCATCCCCATCACACCTGCTCTGCAGGGGTAGGATGGCTGCTTTGCTGTTCCTTTAGTATCTTGTATGAGTGCAGTGGTCAGGAATGATGTTACACATGGGGTGTATGTGTCTATTCTGTATCATCTGGTACCATAAAGCATAAGGGCAGCTACCAGCTCAGGAGCAAATGGTGTTTATCAAGCCAGTCTGCTTTTCCTATTGAGAGAGTATGGGTTAGACAAGCTTCTGTCATGTAAGGGTAGGAAATAGCTCAAACTGCACCACACCATAACTTAGGGCTGCCTTGGGTCTACTCTAAGCTGTGTCAGTGTAAAAAGCCTTTTTATCTTATATATATATATATATACATATATATATGTTTATATATATGTGTGTATATAGCAATCTTGCTATGGCATGCTGCATACCAGCAACCAGCACAATACAGGCTGCATGGGAGCTGCAGGCACTGTCGACAGCTCACAGCAACTTGACAGAAGACTGAAAACATTGGTCTGCAGCATGGTGCATTTTAGGTTGTTGGCAGACCATTTCTGAGGTGGTTCAGATAAGAGTTTGCAAGTGCACACGTTTTTAACGTAGATTGCAGAAAAAATGAGCTGATAGTATTGAAAGATCATGCTAGCCTCAAATTTATTATCTCCCTTTTCATTTAGCAATGTAAATAAGAGTGATATTTTAGATACAAAGTAAGATCTGGTTTCTGTCCTAAGGAATTTAAAATCTGAAGTAATTTATAATAGTGTGCATAAAGATAACCTTAAGGGAATTAGGTGAAAGAGAAAAAATAGAATAGCAGCATTTTGCAGAAGGTGAAATGCATGGAAACTCTGAAGTTATGATCATTGATTTATCTTATAGCATATTTGTTATGGTCTCTAGCATGTATTGCATTGCTGATACTTTATTTCAGCTGTATTTAAAAATGAGTACTAGTGTATTTTCTTGGGACATAGTACTTTTCCCTTTTACTTCAGGGACATTATAAGTATCAATAAATCCATAGCAAAAAGATCTCATAAAAAAGCATTAGAAAAGTATAGTCAAGTATTATAAGATGCCACTTTTATGTCAATACA
>NW_010168491.1:0-19263 GCF_000695765.1 Mesitornis unicolor
GGCCCGGGACAGGGTCGGCCTACCCCTGCCTGAGAACACACCCTGCCCCATCAGCCCATCTGACCGCATTAAAGTGACATTTGCACACTTCACACTGTGCACATGCTCCTCTCTCCAGACTCCACTCTAACAAGTTTACTACTGCTGCTAAATTTGGTCCAACCAATACAAAAGGGGTTTTCCTACTGTAATGTAGGTACAGAACTGTTCCAGGAGGCACATATGGCTTTTCCTAAAGGTACATGATTAGCTCTAGCATAGCACTTTCTGCAGCAACAGCACGACTACAGTCACCTTCACTTTGTGTGCTGCACTGGTCAAGCGTTTTGACTTGCGGCTTGGCTTTGCTGTAATAGGACAGGCCAGTGACTCAGAAGAGGCCTGCCGCAGACAAATGCAAATGGGACTGCAGCTGCATTTCTGTTTAGTTTCTCCAGAGAGGTTGTGTGCCTATTTGTTCATTTACAAGCAAAAGGGAAAGATTTCTGTCTCGGTTAAAGAGACTGGAGTTTGCATGAAGTGAGATACAAGTCTTAGTACTTCATCGCACATAATTGACCCTATCCCGAGAAGCAAGAAATCCGCAAAGGTTTCTCTCCTACCTTAAATACACCACCTACTTTTTGGGGTTTCTTTTGGCGCAACTCTTACATGACTCTACAGAAGTCAAAGACAAGTTTTCAGTTTTGCATCCCGATAAGGCTTGTAACGTATACTGTCACCTTCTCTTCCCCCAAAAGTTGTGTGGCCTTAAAAAAATAACTGCATTCAAGGAGTGCACATAAGAATCACAGAATCACTGAACGTTAGGGATTGGAAGGGACCTCAAAAGCTCATCCAGTCCAGTCCCCCTGCCGGAGCAGGAACACCTAGATGAGGTTACACAGGAAGGTGTCCAGGCGGGTTTTGAATGTCTGCAGAGAAGGAGACTTCACAACCTCTCTGGGCAGCCTGTTCCAGTGCTCTGTCACCCTCACTGAGAAGAAGTTTCTTCTCAAATTTCAGTGGAACCTCCTGTGTTCCAGCTTGTACCCATTACCCCTTGTCCTATCATTGTTTGTCACCGAGAAGAGCCTGGCTCCATCCTCGTGACATTCACCCTTTAAATATTTATAAACATGAATGAGGTCTCCCCTCAGTCTCCTCTTCTGCAAACTAAAGAGCCCCAGCTCCCTCAGCCGCTCCTCATAAGGGAGATGCTCCACTCCCTTGATCATCTTTGTAGCCCTACGCTGGACTCTCTCCAGCAGTTCCCTGTCCTTCTTGAACTGAGGGGCCCAGAACTGGACACAATATTCCAGATGCGGTCTCACCAGGGCAGAGTAGAGGGGGAATAAGCCAGAATCAGAGCAGAGCATCGTCACGTTCCTTCTTCTGCACCGGAAATTCATCTTGCAAAACAGTGAATAGGGCGAGGGATAAACAATGATCATGTTTTAAACGAATGCGGGTAAGGTAAAGGAAGCTGTCATGAGCGGTCCTACTGTACCGAAGATTTTGGTGCTGACATGTACTGGGCATGGCCCCGATGGGCTCGAAGAGGGTTATGGCAGTCCACGCTAGCCCTGGTTTAATACAAATCATCTGTAACGTCGAGGTCTGGCCTGGCGTTTATTTTCACCACTCACGCCCAATGGCGGAGCGAAGCCGCTTCTTGGAGGCAAATGAAGAGGCTCGTACAGTCTCGCCCTCAACCCGTTTTGAGCCTATCGGGCTTTGCATCCTGTACACACGTAACTGAAGTTGGGCTTCGACTTCTTGAACGGTTGTTATCGACAGCGCCTCCAATGAGAGCACAAAAGCCCTTTATAGGTATGGACTTGGCGAGTTTATCTACGCGCTTCGCGGCGAGATTTTACAATAGAGCTACGGTTACCGCACTTGGCAGGTGATGAGGCGGCAGCCTCTAGTCTGAAGTATAGATTTTGCAAAGTATTATCATTGTATCTGTCTTGTCTTTTATTTGCAAATTTCTAACTTTCTCTTGAGATATTTTATAAAATATAATTTATTGAACTCTTACGGATTTATATATATATAATTTAACATATATATACATAATTGTTCTTCTCAGTGACCATATAGCTTGATTATTTCTCCTCGATGCTCTTTATGGTTACAGCAGGTAATTTCTTTTCCAAATGTTACCCTGAGTATCTCACCAACATAAAAGTGGTATGATCACCCCTCTGAGTTGTTTATTTATACTATCTCTTTAAATAGTACTTTTAAAGGGTTACTGTGCTGTATTACCATCTGTCCTGGTTTGAGCTAAACAGAAATAATTTTCTATTTAATGATGTTACTTTTCAGTTAAGTCTCTAAGCGGCTGTGCTTGCCGAAACCAACGGCACGTTATACCAGACAGCATGTACTTCTACAAGTGGTAAGCGCTTGGATGTTATGTAAATGTTGTGAGGCCGCCGTCTCGCTCACCATGAGTGCTGTATCTGCGCTTGCGGGGAGGAGCGGACCCAGAACTGACCAACTAGGTATTATTCCATCCCATGTATGTCGTACTCTGTATAAAGCTGAGGGATTGCAAGGGTCTCGACTTACTTCCTTCCGTCTTGTCCCCTTCCCTCCCTCTTGGCTCTTCTCCTGCAACAGCCAAAGTCCGAGCAGAACCCCGCCAGTTTCTCCACCTCTGATCTTGATCCTTGTGCGTTCCCAAATCTGGTTCCTGCATCCCGCTCCCACCTGCTGCTGGGTCCAGCCTGGGACTTTTCCTGTGACCTGCTCTGCGAAGTCTCCAATGGTGTAATCATCACTGGGACGGTGGGGGGAGGATTTTTATATTGGTTTACTATATATACATGCACATACATATATATATTCATCTGTATATATTCTCTCTTATTCTCTTATTCTCTTATTCTCTTTTCCCTTCTACTGAGAGGAGAAGTGTTAATAGCATCTGTCTGGGATTCAGTGGCCAGCCCAGCCCGGAACTGTGACATGGATATGAAAAAAAAAAATTAAATAAAGACATCAAACTAAATAAACTGAAACATAGACAGGAATTTTTTTAAGTGCTGGGGACACACAGATACCACCACCAGCAGCAGCTTGCCTGCTGTAAACTCAGCTGCCTGGCAAATAATCCTATCAAACAGAAATACAGGAGACAAAACCAAGAATATGCTCAGGTGAAGCATAGAAACGCACCTGAGGAGAAATGTAAAATACAGGCAGGGAGTGTGCACCTGAGGAGATAAGTATCATTCAGCATTAGCTGAGGGAAATAATCTTACCTGCAAGGTGTCTCGAGCAGGGGGGATGGACAGGGAGTGATTTCTTCAAACTGTCCAGTCATCCTGACCCTCCAGGAAAGGGCACCCATGTAAGTTACCTTGGCCAGCATACTGACCAAGGGGGAAGGTTCTCATTGCTTCACAGCTGGATGAGTAACTCTCAATTTCTAGCATGAATCCTAGGGTTTTTATTCCCTGATGTATGCAACAGCAGGCATGAGTGTGCCTGAGTGGATTAGGCCCCCAGCGGTGTATGTCTTCAGCAGCATTTCCCCTTATCTTTAGTTATTTATGTTTCTATTTATCTTTAGTTTATTTATGGGTGATGTTAACTTCCAATGCTCTATCTCTTGCATATCTTGGTATTGTCACAGTCCCTTGGAGCCAGACATAAATCCTTCAGCTTACTTTTGTTTTACTTTTAGGCAATTGAATAGTTGTTTGACTGGGACTTGAGACATAGCAATTGTTGGGGAATTTAAAGGCTCAACTGAGGTTTTAGTGTGTCTGTGTTGGTTTTATAGCGTGGTGGTGGTGGTGTTATTGTATTAGTGATGCAACCTTTAGTGTACTGGTAGCTTTTCAATTTATAACTAGAAATCCAAAAGAACCTGTAAATGTTGCTATAAATAAACGATTACTATTTGTTCCCTGACTTGGATCTGTCACGTATGTCTCCGTTTAGGGCTCAGGGCAAGCTCAGGGAGCAGAATTTTCTCTCTATTGTCCCCCACCCTCCCAGGGGAGGATTAAAAAAAAAGGGACTAGAGAAAAGATGCTTCACACCAGGTTGGAAGCTAGGACTGTAACAAGTTTAATGAAAAACAACAGGGGAAAGGAAAAGGGAATTAATAAGGGACAAAGGATATTTAACTATATACAAAACCCGATCCCAGTAGTCCCGAGTGGAAGTGTCCGAGCAGGGCCTCGTGGCCGCTGTGACCCGTAACCAGGGACTGCAGTGGTGCCAGGGAGCAGATGGTGGTGGATGCTGCCGAGCACGTGGAGGTAGCCCCAGCCATCCCAAGGTGCAACAGGAAGCAGCCGAGGAAGCCAAGAAAAGCACATGAAAACCTTGGGCCTCCACGGTTCTTTATAGACTGTGGCCAGAAAGGGGAGGGAACAGTTCTGATGTCTGGCTCCCCAGGGTCCTACAGACACCACCTGTTCTTCCCTTTCAGGCTGGTAACCCTTAAACCATAACAGCGTATTCAGTACCAGCCTCACAAGACCCAATTTAATTCCCAATTTTTACAACATCGATCCAATCTGAATCAAAAATCCAAGAGGCAATAATCCACCGCAATATAGTCCAATCCCCAATGCAGTCCAATAACCCAAGCTTTAATAATCTGATCTAATAACCCAATCCAACTATCCAATACAATGCAATGCTATAATGCAGTCTGATCCAAAACTATGGGGCAGTAGTCCAATCCAGTCCAGTAGGTCCTAGATTCAATAATCCTACCTTATCCAATAAATAAATACACTCCAATCCAGTCAACATATACAATGCAATCCAAAAATCCAATCCAATAATCCAGTCCAATAAACCAGAAGCAATAATCCAATACAATACAATCCCATAGTGCGATCCAATGCACTAATCCAATATAATCATCCAATATTCAATAATCCAATGAACCAATTCCATCCAATAAACCATTCCATACCAGTAATCCTGTAAAATCCAATAATACCATTCAATCTACCTATACACTCCAATATAATCTAATCCAATTCATTCAAGTAATGCAAAACTTGCAAAACCTAACCCTAACCCTAACCCAAACCTCCTCTTCATAGTGCCCACTGAGCTGGGATGACATGGACCCTGCACATCTGCATGACAAGAGAGGTGCTGTTCCAGCTGTGAAACCGCTTTTGCTGGATTTCTGAGCTGTTTTGCAGTAGTGAAATGCTGCACGAGTCTTAGAGCAACCTCTGAACTTTGTATTGAGTCTGGTTCAAAGCAAACCTCCCAAAACTTTTTATACCAACTCATTGGTTAACACAGAAGTGATATTCCACTCTTAGTACCAAAGTCACTCACTTCTTCACCCAGATGAAAGTCTCATCCTCTCTGGTGTGCAAGAATGGTCCAACAAAAAGCTGTTACTATAAAGGGATATCACATATAGCCTGACAACATACATCTCTTGCTAACATATTTCATTGAGTTTAAGCTACTGTGGTTACCTGATTTGGTCTCCTGCACAGAGAAGATTATTTTTCTCGGAGTCAGGAACTTTGTGGTTAAAATGGATTATACATTTCAATAAAGCATCTCATCTTTGCTTAGAAAGGTCAGATTATGGTATATAGTATTAACCCCCTGTCACATTATGTTCTGATACTTAGCTATTTTCACCATTCAATATGTCTTATTCTCGATTTGAACTTAAGCATCTACAGACTAGAAATTGTTACATTTGCTCATTTAAAGTGTCTTTTGCATGGGGCCTGTTTCCACTGTTCCTGCCTCTTGCTTTCATTTAAATTATATCTTAGGCTTCTCTCTGGTAAAGAAAATTGCATAAATAGAAATAAAAAGTTCTGTTCCATAAAGATAATGGATTTTGATATTTTCATTATTAATTACATTAATCAAGTCAGAGCACATCTTCAGTTAAACTGTATTGCAAAATGCAGGTGACCTGTTGGAGCAACATCAAAGTGTAATGTTGTGATATGACTCAAATACTTTATAAATCCTTTATAAATATATCAAAAGACCTTTTAGGAGTTCTTGCCTTTGTATTTTGTTTACCTTATTTAATTTTCTTGCACCAGCTTCCTTTTCAATAGTTTTTCATATTTCTTTGGTCAATTACACAAAAAACTTGCTAAGAAAGATATTTGCTGTCTACTCTTACCACTGCTGTGCATAGATAGACTTGATTAGCCTTGCCATGCTACCTTGCTTTGAGTCTTTCTGCCACTTACTCTGCCAAATGTGACATTAATCTGTTTTTAATAAATGGAGTTCAGTAGTCTTATTGTCAGTGAGTTTATTAGCCAATAAACCACCTCACAAATAATTGTTGCCTTCAGTTTCACGACATGATTCTCTTGGGAATCAAATTACTACTTCATAAACAATTCTCATTTCTTTTGCAAATCATAGACATCTGTGTTTTCTTTATCTTTGCATGTTTTTACAAGTGCTTCTTACCCCTATCATTTGGTATGTACCTTATTGTCAGCACTGGTATAAATCCACAGAGGTTAATCTGTTCACTCAGCACAGAGATACTAAGAACTTGGTTCCAGATAATTTGTCCTCCAATTTTTGTATGCTTTCTTTTCTATTAGCTTGACAACTTCACTCTAAAAACTTTCAGGAATGCATTTATGTTCTTGCTAACTCACAGATAAACCTCTCCTGTGGATGGAGACAGTTACCTGTATAACTATGAAGCATTTGATCATAGAGGAAAGAATTCGGGATACTCAGGATAAAGCCATGCCCATAACATGAGATTCAGTCCACGTGTGTTTCCTGCCTCAGAATGTATTTCTCTCTCTAGTTGTATTCCTTTAATGAATTTACCCAATTTCTAAATGACAAATGGCTACTTGAGCACGGCTGTTGGTTTCTTTTACATGTCTGCTGTTTTGCTGACATATAAACCTAGCATATAAACTCTTCCCTATTCTTCGGGCATGAGTATCTTAAATCTGAGTCTGCAGAATCACTGTGTTCCCCACCATGTTTTATTTACTACATGGAAAGTAACTGCTCCAACAGGATGAATATAGAAAAGAAACAGACTGTCACCATTAGCCAAGTGCTTAGTTGTAAAGACGTTTTCCTAGATTGCAGGAGATCTGAGTTCACAATCTCTACTGGTACCCTATATACCTGTAATTGGCACACTCATATTGAGGAAGAATCTTATTAACAGCCCCTTTGCTGTTCAGGTTGGGTGAAATTCTGTGTCCCATTTAAATCATTAATTCTTGCCTGACCTAGGTTATCATCAAAATCAGTACATTTCCCTGAAAGATTTTGGTTTCAGTCCATCAGTTGGCAGTTTTTTGATGAAAAATAAGTTATTAAAATCCAGACAGGCCTTCTAATTGCATGTCTACCAAAAGATCACAAATCTGGTTAAATACTATAATACTAGCAATGGTAGCAGATGGGGTCCAAATCTTTGAAAAATCCTCTTCATCCAAGTATCAGGAGGCACAGCCCAAGACGTTGTAGAAGTATGTAGGCTATCGATGGCAAAGAGAGCACAGGATTGTGCTTAAAATAGGCAGAAAAATATAGAAAATTATATGTCAGCAAAATCATCTCCAAACATACTTCAGAATTTTCCATGAGGCATCAGTGATCTTTGATCTAAGCTCAAAAAATATTATTCTGCCTTTCCTTATATATCTTAGTCACAGAGTGACACTTTAGGTTCACTTCAGCAGAGTCTGTGCCATCAGAATCTGGCATGAGTTCTCCTGTGACAGCTTTAGATCAATCATGTTTTAAAGAATGCAAGTAATTGCATCTACTCCATCTTCCGAGATAGTCCAAAACTGACACTTTGGGTTCACTGCAACCTGAGTTGCTAACACAGGTTGGGAAGTGAGAGAAAAGTGTCACAAAGTTGTGTTTTTAGTATTCTTATCTAAAAGAAGTGGGGTTTAAATTAAAAAATAAGAAAAGAATATGAACAAAATGCCTAGAATTAGTTTTTGAAAAATGCTATAAAACTTGAGGATTTCACTGAACTCAAACACTGAGGTTATAATTTTAATGGGTAGGTCGGGGTATTTGAAGCTCAGATGTCTGCAATAACCTCTGTGAACCAGGTCTTTAAAGGAAATCTTTACTACAGTGACAGATCTAAATAGAGAGCGGAAAATGCCACCTGGGTGTAACTTGTTGGTGAATTCATTATGAAGGGCTGGTACACATGGTCTTTGAGAAAAATTGTGTTACAAGCCCGGTAAAAGATCTTTTCCTCAAGCTGTAGATGTTCATAAAGGCAATCATGATATGTGTATCTTTGCTAAACTTACACTTAATTTTCATCATCTTGTATGCATGCACTGGAAATTCAAGCCAAGCCAAATCCAGAATAGAAACAGACTGTGTTTTTCATGGTGATGGCAAGTAATCACTGGAGCAAACATGAAGCATTCTTGTCAGCTGTCTTGTTGCTGGCATCTCTTAAATTAGATTAGATATCTTTCAAAATGAACTGTACTTGAAATGAGGAGAAATTCCAGGAAGTTTTTGGCTCTACAGCACACAGAAAGTCAGACTAGGTAATAGCAGTATTTCCTCCTGACCTTGTAGTCTGAAGATATGTTATATACCACATGCTCAGGCTGTACCACCAGAGAGGAAAGGCTGTAGGGCAGCGGAAATTAAGACATTTTCACTGCTATGCATTTGCATTCAGAGAGCATTCCCTCTAGCTTTACTGCTGTTGTCCTGCTAACAGAAGTGCCCTACACATTTCTTCATCTCTTCCCATGTCCCTCAAGGAACCCTGCTGAGTGAGAAGTGTCCTCTGAGGTCATCCTGTGGCTGCATCTCCTGAAGGATTAGCTCTCATAGGTGACTGGGGATGAGAGATGCTAGATGAGCTATTCCCTTCACCTCCCTTGCCTCATGTGCAGATGAAGCTTATCCCTGGAATTTTGTTCAGGTGCAGGAGGGTGAACATTGAAAGCAGTGAGGATTATATCTTCCTACTTTTTTGGGATTTCTAGCATATGGACCAGCACAAGTCCTACAAGATAGTGATGGAGACGCAAAGGCCAGGGGAATGGTATAGGCACTAAACATTTTCCTCCCCACTTCCAAATGTTCTCATCAGTCCTTCCCAGGCTCCATCCACAGGTAAAGGTGGGTATTTGGTAGTCACTGATTGTGAATAGGCCATGAGTGTAAGATCTGTGATGAGGCTAATGAGGGCGTACCATGATAATTTTGTCTCTTCTCTGTGCATTAAACCCTTCAGTTTTCTACAAATAAATGAGAAACAAAAGGTTATATTGATAAACTTAATAATCTGAATCTGTTTTTCATGTGCCGTTGATACTGTAAAATCAAAGCACCACACCCTGACAAGCATTAAAATACCAGATTTGAGGGTCATTGAAAGCAGCAGCATGCTTAATCAAGAGCCCTTACACAGCAGCACAAAGCTGTCCCGTACAAGATCTATTTTTTAGTAAGGGTGACCAAGATGGCAGCCTGTGCAATGCACCGTGCTATGTGAGTTGCTCTGCAGTGGGATTGCAAACTCTCTCTGCAATGTTAATATCTATGTGAACAACTTAGAGGAAGCACTCCCTTCTTATTGCTTTAAATGTTTTCCCTGGTCTTATGGGCCTGTCTCATTCTGTGCAAAGCAAGCAGTTGCAGAACTTATTATGTAGATATGAATTTTTAAATGGTGAATCTTTATTACACCTTCTGGTTTCCTCTACACGCTCCCATGCTGGGTAACCCAAGCTACAGAAGCTCACCCCCTGGGTCTTTGGGGAATATTTGGTTTTCATCATAAGATGCTAGATGGCTGTTATGGTACATCTGGCTTATTAGCTTCATCCTGAGACAGCAAGAAGGTTGGATGTGGAACTAGATGAATCTTCTGCTGAGTTCTTACCACTGCAAAACGCAATGCAATGCACCGGATGCAACTGAAAGCTAGCTGTTGTCCCAGTTCGTTGTAGCTCCAGAAATCCCCTAAGGGTGGGATTCATCATTCAAGTTAAACACAGGTAGCATGGACCTCACAGAATCACAGTCTTCAGAGAGGTTTGGAATCCAGGCTACCTGTACTGGGTGTTCACACATTTTACATAGGCAGAATATAGGCTTCATATCTTCCCACCTTGAAAAAAACCCAAGTATCCAGCTTACCCTGCATGGTCTGCTACCATCCTTTAATCCTTTCAAATGAGATTCACTGCACCATCTTCAGTCACCACGGCCACAGTTGTTTGGGGGCTGGGTAGCCCTTGGCGCCGCCTTTCTCCAGCTCTGCCAGCTCTACCTAGATGTCAAGTCATGAAGCCCAGCAGCAGTTTTCAGCTTGGGCTGCAGCCAACAGAGCCTCATTGGTGAGGGACCAGCAGTTTGCATCTCACAGCCCTGATACAGGTGTGCACCCAACTTGTCCTATAGCTGAAGTGTTGTAATTGGAACAAGCACCTCAGGGCACAGTCCTGTCACAAGCCAGACTGGGATATAGCTAGCATAATACCAGAGGACTGCGCCTCCTCTGTCTTCCTACCTTTTCCCCTTTGGGTTACATGGCCATTATGCTAATCTTCCTAGAAATATGAGGTTTTAAAGTAGGAGAGGACAGACACAGGGAAAGCAGGCAATGATGTGTGAAAAACGCATGTGTGAGATAGATGCCTTCTGTCTTAAAGCATTTTCAAATTTAAAATAAAAATTTAATTGGGGCATAAGTTGAAAGACTGCACAGGGAGCTTTTAAAGGGGAGGGCTGGTTCAAACGTGAAGGCTTGCCTTTTCTTTTCTCTGGTCTTGGCAGCCTCCAGGAACAGTCACATTCAAATGACTGAAGGATTAAGGAAAGAAATTCCATGTGGTTGACAAAATAAGGATTACATTTGCCCTTTCCTTTCAAGTCTTCTTTTGTCATTCTGAGTCTTTGCTAAATAAACAGGTCCTCACACTGCGAGCTACCATTTATTTGTCTACATTTCAGACATGAACCTGCCTCTTCCACACTGAGTTTTGTGAGACTGTTCTGAAACCCTGGGGAAGTTTAATTGTGCATCTCATTTCCTAGTGGTGAAGGCAAAGGTTTTCAAACAGATCTGATGATTGTGAGCTACCACTTTGTGAAAAACATAAAGGGAACCTGAAACTCAGAAAATGCTGAGCTTTTTGAAAGCTGTTTGCTTAGACAGAATTTGATGGAGAGAGAAAATAAGTTCGCTTGTTTTTTCTTTTTTTTAAGCTTGCAGATGGAGCTCAGCTCTTATGAGAGCAAGGAATGAGTAGCATGGATATGAGCCAGACATGGGACTGGTAGGCCACGTTGCGGCTGCCCCAGATAGATGTGTTGATCCCTTGGCACAAAGCATCCTCTGCTGTTCCCATCCCAGACAGCTCCTGATCACAGACTAACAGCTGAACTGTGGTGTTGATCATCATAACACTTAGAGAAGTTTATAAAGGAGCCTCCTTTTTATCAGAGACTGAACTGGAAGAGGTTTTTTCCCTCTAGTTGAGCCGAAGTTTTCAGACCAGTTGGGTATGTTTTACTGATCCTGTTGCACAAACTCATCCCACTTGTGCGGCCCCAAGACCGAAATATTTGGAGCTTACCCTGTGTTTGCTAAGTATGCACAAGCCGGTTCAAAGGGCAATGAAGACAGAAGCCTCTTGTTCCTCTACCTTTTGTGCTGAAGGATCCAGAGGCATCTCCCAATTTATATATACCCTCTACCACTGAAGTGCCACCATTTTTAGGATACTATATGGGTGTCCTGATAAATGGAAGAAGTCAGGAGTGACATTCACTGTATCGCTGCAGGTACAAGGATAAGCAGCCAAAGGATGAGTGCAATCATGTCCTGAGAGCAAGATGTGCCCGAATGACGGTACAGTACAAGTGGGATTTAGCTCTCATCTGAAGGACCAAGGCTAGTTAAATCCTTGGTATTCTTCTTCTCTGTTTGAGGATATTGATGTGCTGAATGGACTGTGCCAGGGTTTGAACTTCTGCCTAAAATACATTGATAAACTTCAAAGATGAAGTGTTATAATGATACTAGGTATTTTGCTGTATGTATTCTGGTGTAACTAGAAGATGGATCTCAGGTTTCTACCACCACAGCAGTTTTTTACTCGCTTCTTTATTTTTTAAAAGAAACCTATTGTGCCCCCAAATCAACCCCAGATCTCCAACAGGCAGCACTGTGAAAAGCCTCCAAGGGAAATATTTTGAAAATGTTGCAAATTGTTATTGCAAAAAGAATATTCACTGTACATCTGCCAAGAAAGTTTGGCTTGCTTGGCTGTACTCACCAGTCCCATCACCAGTTTACTGCATTACTTTTGGTCTTGAGCCCTGAATTTCTGTCTGTATTGCCCTGTTAATGCAACATAGGTAATATCTAGTAGTTTGCTTGTGAAGTGCTCTGAACCCAGAATATTTCATTATAATTGTGGAAAATTTGATTCTTTTCTTCCATGGTAGAAGTGAAACTCAAGTTTGCAGTGAGATTACAACGGGTGATGTAGCAGATAAAGGTCGTGTCTAACTCTGGCAGCTGCTCCTTGAGGAATGTGTGAAGAGGGCAGCCACATTCATCTGTAAAAAGAAAGTGGTTTTGGAAGGGTTGAAGATGCTTTCTCCTCTCTCTTTTAGAAGCCATTAATTTCTCCATTATTTTTCTACATTTTTATTGTCTGGTGTTGTTTACATTCCCAATGTGTGGATTTTTTTCTTGTAAAGCATAAGAAAAAAGGACAGATCAGTAATGCTGGATAAAATGAGTGGATAAAAGTGTTGTGGTTTTGACTGTGGCTCAGATGGAAAAATCTAAATTTTCTTTTTATTTTGTGAACCGGACCGCCATGCCTCAGAACAGCAATGCACACAGCCAAAAGCCAGTGGAGCTGTGATATGGCCACAGAAAAGGTTTTCTTTGAATCAGCACTGTTGCATGGCCTGAAACAGCATCAGCTTTCTGTGTTCTTGAAGACATGAAGCATCAATGGGGAATACAAACAGAGCAGAGCTTGACCCAATGGACATGGAAGATACACATATTCCCTGGAAGAAAATCTTCCAGCAGGATCTGGATATGTATAACATGTTCTGGGCTTTCAGACAGCTTTTCATTTCTCTCTTTTCATTTCATTTCTTTGTCCTTGAAAGGTAATGCTGCTTCTTGAAGAGCCTTTTGTCATGCTGCTGAAACCCTCCCAAACAGGAGTGTATTAGCACTGGCTAGCCCACTTAATGAATATTCATAATTAATGAATATGCCATAATTTGTATTCACTTAGCTTTCCCCTCCCCATATTGGTGGCATCAGAGTAGATACAGGGTTTTTAAATGCAAAGGGGTGATTAAAAGAAGAGAAGGCAAATTTCACACTTCAGTTAGTGCCTTTGAGTCAGTCCCTCTGGTTGCAGATTGCCTCACGCAATCGGCTGCTCCCCACAGCTGCTGCCGAACATGAGAAGTGATCCAACCTGCCCTGAAGCTTCTGGTTAACAGCAAAGGTCATGGGAAAGCTATATTGTGGTATTCAACAAGTTAACGCTGCGATTAAAGAGAGGCCGGGAAGTAAAATACCGTGGATGGTTGGCTCATCAACGTGGTAGCTCTGCATTTTGGCTTATATTCAGAACAGATGCCTATGAAAAGCAAATGAAATCTGTCCCTATTGCACAGCCTGCAGAAGGAGCATGTCTTTCACACCAGGAAACGCATAGACAGGACTCAGCACCACTCAGATGCACCCCCCCAGCCCTGTCCTGTCAATGTGCCCCTCTGCTGAAAGCAGTGTTCGGTGCAGTGCTGCCATCTTTGCAATCTCTTCAAAAAGGTGGCCATTTGTTCTTTTCTGCCACCTCCAGATTCATGCTTGTGGCCTTATTCAGACCCTTTAATTTTACTCTTCCCATTTCCCACGCATTTGAACTCAGATGTAACTCAGTGAGGAGACAGAAATCACAGGAAACTTGTGATGCCTTAGACAACCCAATAGATTTGCTCTCAAAATGAGGCAGCAGAAGTCTTCAAACAGCACTTTTTGTCTTTTACACCATGGGTTAGCAGAGGAAGTGGAGGACTAACCTAGACCTTCCTGTTGTACACCTCTCCCTGCGCAGGGCTCTGTGTGGCACCAAGAGGACCCATTTGGGTCCCAGCCCATTTGAATCCAAGCTGGTTTTCTCATGATGCCCAGTGGCTGGAGTGGAACAACATGCCTTGGTGTTGCCCCAGTGCAGAGATGTGTGTCACAGCTTCTGCATGTACCTGCCACCTTGTCCCCTTGGGCAAATTTGCTCAAAATTTTTGCAGTGTGTGATTCTCATCACTGAAACCTTCCATGTTATCCCCTAGCTGAGAATGCACTGTTTTGAGATTTGAAATTTATCAGTAAGGGAAAAAAAATAAAACATTTAAATACCCTTCAGACTCTGCAAGCCCTTGGGCATGTTGGAGGGGAAGCGATTCCTCAAATGAATCTCACGGGTTTCAGCTCCCCTGGGTGCTTCATCTCCACTGCTCCCACTGCCCAGGTGGGGGTGCTGAGCTTGTGCAGACCAAAAGGGACCACAGACATACCACCAGAAATACTCTGGTCTATTCTCTGCAGAAAAGACCCTTTCCAAAGTGCCTTCCCATAAGGTACTCACCCTCCCAGAAGAGAAGGATCTCCTTGGGAAGGAAATGCGCACAAAGTAAGGGAGTAAAGGGAGTTGTTCTTCACACAAGCTA
The DNA here is from genome assembly GCF_000695765.1 of Mesitornis unicolor. Taxonomy (NCBI): domain Eukaryota; kingdom Metazoa; phylum Chordata; class Aves; order Mesitornithiformes; family Mesitornithidae; genus Mesitornis; species Mesitornis unicolor. The sequence continues at coordinate 14,716 of NW_010168491.1, forward strand.
AAACTCCCAGTGTCTTGCTCCCCTCTTTCTCAGATGCAAATAACTATTAAAAAAATGGTCAAAAGTATAAGAATAAGTTATTTAAGCTATCAAACAGAGACAAAACATTTGTGACCCATTCTGTCTCTGCAAATATTGTGCAAGACCCACTGAAGTCTGCAACGGGTAAATAGGTTCCCTTAACTCTATTTCCTTTCCTCTTCTTCCCTTCCAGTGCTCTCTGAAATAGGTTTCCTTTCTTTTGGTTTATTACATCTGCCTGAACATTTTCTGTAACATTTTAAAGTGACCAAGAACTCTCCTGACTGTTACTGTGCTGTGTGCAGCTTGCTGCTGTGGCCCATTAAATATTCCTTGGTGCTTGCCCTGCGAGAAGAAGAGCAGATTCTGGTAAGGTGACAGACCAAGAGAAAACAGTCCCACTGTATTTTTTCAAATCATGTTTAAAATACTATTATTGAAGGTGGCTGGTCAGAAAATGGAATTTTCATTCATTTAACTTACAATTTTATTTTCAAACCAGATGAAGTTTGGGAAATTTTTTATTCCTGAAACATTGAAATGGCTCTCTTGAAATGCTTCATAATGCTAATTTAGAACATTTTGCTCTTATTTCTGCTTGTCAAAATAGTAGCTAAAATTATTCTATTGAAACAAAATTATTTGAATGTATCACGGTGAAATGTAATGAAAGCACTGATGGAACTTATTATCTTTCTGCAAAAGTTCCTGATTTTGTCAAAAAAGCACTTATTGTAAAATTTGAGCAGGCAGCTTTTTTGGACTTGTTTTTATTCCATTGTCATTTGTGATGCTTTGTGTAAAAACAGGAAAAAAAATCAAAGTCAAGGAACAAAAAGGCAGATTTTAATATCTTACATTCATATAACCAACACAGAGAAAGAAATCATATGGTTTTTGTTCTGTGTTACATCTGATTTTCTGTTCAGTTGGCCTAATAATTCAGTCCCACTGAGTTCCCTTCCTCCCTCAGTGGTATCTTTCTAATCACGGAGATAGAATTGTCATTGATAGCCAATGACAGGACAAGGGGGAATGGATACAAGCTGGAGCACAGGAGGTTCAAGCTGAAGATGAGGACAAACTTTGTCACTGTGAGGGTGCCAGAGCATGGCCCAGACTGCCCAGAGAGGTTGTGGAGTCTCCTTCTCTGCAGACATTCAAAACCCGCCTGGACGCGTTCCTGTGTGACCTGGTCTGGTGATCCTGCTCTGGCAGGGGTTGGACTGGATGATCTTTCACGGTCCCTTCCAACTCCTAATATTCTGTGATTCTGTGATGGAGATGTCAGTCCAGCACATGACAGGAAAATCCATTAAAGCTTTGTGATGACCATCTTCCTTCACTTCATGCTTCTAACATGGAACATGCTGAGTTCCTGCAGCACAGGCTGTGGTACCGGACCTGAGAAGACATCCTCTCTACATCCTGCCTGGACTGGTAGCATTCAACAAGTGTCTGCTGCACTCAGCATTTTTGGCAGTGCACAGGATGCCTCCAGTCCCGGCCTACAATGTGCTTAGTCTCTTTGCTTTCTTTGATAGAGGCCATGACCTTATTTCTTTTTGGAGCTAAGCTCAGAGGGCTGTAACAACTACATAAGGTTGTGTATAAGAGTGGAGAAGATAATAGCTATTAAGTGCTGTTCCACAAACTGCTTCTCTTTCTGGATAAACTCCTTCCCATCTGTGTTTTTTTGAAGGCCACTAATCCTTTGAACCACTTGGAAACTATAAATGATAATCCTTCACATCAGGCAAAGGGGTACCGTTAATGCTTACAGAGGCTCTTGGACGGGAAGATCCTACCTACGTGGAGTTATTCACCCGCCTTTGCAAGCACGGCAGCTGTCTGTAACACTAATACTCCTATTACTTCTAACATATCGACTTTGCAAGACAAGGGCATAAAGACCACATTATTAGCATCCAAGATACATTTCTGTTAATAGCTGTTCACCAGTTCTTAATTAGATTGGCATATATTGAAGATATGTAGCTGAATCGAACTAGACTGAATGAAGAGCAGCTATCAGAATTTCAGATTCTTAACTTGATTTTCGATTGTCATCTTGTCTTTATAACTACAATGAGATTTTCCTTAGGATGCTGTCTTGACAAAATACAAGGCTCCTATAGCAAGATAATAAATAACCTGGCATACATTTCCTCCCCACCCCCCTTCTGCATGGTTGAATTTTTCAACACCTACTAACAGTTCTTGCCAGCACAGCAATATCATTTCTAAATCTCAAGACACGGTAAAAAAAGTAAGTTTAGACAATATTGAAGTGAAGCAACTAAAAGTTGGAATTAAAGTCTTGGCACTGAGTATAAAGTTGGCCATTTATTCAACTTCTAATACATCCTAGGCTCCACTTCAGAACAGGCTGTTGTGGATATTTTAATTCAATGTCTGAGGACTTTGTGACTTCATTCAGGGCTTTTAAAAAGTCTATTAAATGTTCAAATTGCTTTTTCAGAATTCACAATTGTCCTCTGTTACTGACTGCTTTTTTGTTATTTGGTGGGTTTTTTACCTTCAGCCTCAATAATTCAGACCTGTTAAGTGCTGACTGATTTTTCAATGTCTTGAAGACCACTAAAATTTCAGTCAGGTTCTGTAGCTAACTCTTTCGCGCTATGAAAATTCATAGGGTTTCCAAAGACCTAGCTTGTTCCCACTTATGATGCGATGGTGCCAACTGATTCTAACACTTTTGACAGACGTAGAGTGATTGGTGAAGGCAGGCGAGGGAGAATAATATATCACCAGAGTATGGGATCAGTCAGCTATAGCAACAACGAAAATCAGCAAAGCTGTCCTGAAACAGAAATAGAAAGCAACGTTTTCAAAAGTATACACTTGCTCCCCCAGTGAGAGTCACTCGCTCAGGATGTCATGCACCCACAGTTTAATGTACTCTATAGGGATAATGTAACATAAGCACCATAACCAACAAGAATTTGTGATTTTTGTAACATTTAATGTTACACAAACTATCTGCTGGACGATGTCTCAAAAATGCCTGTAAGGCCTCTAACTCTGCTTGTGTCAAGGGGTTTTATTTGCTTTCATTACACAAGCCAGCAGGTGGATTCACCTAAATTCACCTGAAATTCTGGAGCACGATTTCAGGAACTTCTCATCTCTTTGAGAGGTGCCACACCAAGTTGGGAAGGGAGGTTAGCAAAGAGGTTTGATGCGTCATCTATGCGTTAATGTGAAAGGAAGTGAATAATGAAGTGACTCAATGACTTTACAGATGGAATTAAACACTGTGACCAGAAATGGAAAGTGCTGGAAGTGAAAAGACAGTTCAGAAAATGAGCAAATACATAAAAAGAAAACTTTTCATTAGTTCGTAGATATGAACTTTGGAAGAGGCTGGCTAGGTGGAAGTATGGTAATGATCATTAGATACCTCAGAAGAAGTTGTTCATCTCGTACCCAAACTTTTCAGTCAAGTTAAATGTATTACAGGACCTGATGTATATCCTTAACAATACAGATATGTGAGTTTCACAGTGCTGAACAAAGGAGGGTTGGCTGTCCTTGTGCAGCATCAAATGGAAAAAGACATGACTTGTGTTATTCAGCAGGTCAGCAGCAGACCTGAAACTAGACAGCAGATCTTCAGTTTGTGTCTCTAACTGGTGCTTTCTTCTACTAATTGTAGCCTGCGAGATTACAAATGAAAACATTGAGAAATAATACATGTTATCTTATTATATGGAATTACACAATGAGTATTTTAGGAAAACAAAGCTGATCATAATTAAATTAGCACTGTAAAGACATTCCATGGCTCTTGGGCTCTCAGTTGTTTTAATGTCAATCTGGATTTATTGACCATGTGAGAGAATATGCCTCAAATTTCTACTGTGTTAATCAAGATTGAGAGCTATCCAGTAACGTTGCATTCTTGCCTGAGTCTGCAGTGTTTGAAATACAGTTTTACTCTGAAATGGACAGCTGTGTGCTACTGCTGGTGCAGATTCAGTTTAATAATTTAACTAATTTTATAAAAAATAGGCATATTTCTAATTGGTATGTGTTATCTTTTGAACAAGGAGATAGAAAACCTGAAGCTTTGGTCCTGAATGCTATTTATTAGCCAAACATTTGGTCATATCATGATGAAAAGTAAACAGCTGGGATTGACTGCCCACTCAGATTACCTCTGTGGACAGCCAACAAATGCTGTTCTCCTTCAGCATCTGGTCTTCACAATCACGGACGTATGCAATAGTGGAAAAGAGCTTTTGTTGGAAAAGTGCATCTGTGTTTCTGTTCTGAGACAGTCCTGATTACTTTTCTTCAGAAACTGCATGATCCAGTAGAACACCCTTACCTAATGGGAACCTTTCTGCTTGGCAGCATTTTGATGTCCTTTCAGAGCAATCTGAATCTGAATATTAATCACAGACTTCATATCAAGGTCCTTGGTTTGCTTGGACCTAGCCCACTTGATGTGATAGGATGACACTAATTGAGAGGGAGTGTTGATCTGACTGAGAGTAGGAA
>NW_010168492.1:0-754 GCF_000695765.1 Mesitornis unicolor
TTATGATGATCTAATCTAAAGTAAAATGTGGCCAGTAGTAGAAGTTTCAATTCCCAAAGTCAATGACCAGTCCATTGTCCAGTGACTCCTGGTGAAATGTCAAATAAAGATCATCACTTTTAGTTTGGTGTCTGTTAAGTTCAGCCCTGTCATCCCCTTGGTCTGATGTTCAAGGATGAAGCCTCATTAATACTTACACTTAGTCTGCAGTATAGAAAAACACACTTTATGTAAAGAGAAACACAATCCATTCGCCTTTCAGATAGAGCAGCAGCTGGTTTTTGGAAATGATGAGAATAATAAATATGACTTAGCTTTCATTTTCAGATTAGCAGAGCCATCAAACACACAACCAGTACAACGGCAGTGCTATATACTATAGCAGTCAAATGTTCAGGCTGTGGGCTAACAGGTGGCTGGATCCATCACAGGCTATCCTAATCTGAATTTATTAATCTCAAACAAATGAAGATTTACTGGTCTTGTATTTGTCTAATTCCATTAAATTAATGATGTGGTAATATAAGGAGACCAGAATCAAAAGTATGTCAACTTCCAAGCAAAAAGCTGGCTTTCAAATTACAACAGTTGAGACTTCACACTACACTAAGACAGTGTACCTAAGATTCCAGAAACTAGTTTTACTGTGTGGGGTCTGCTGGATTCAGGTGCAGAAAAAAAAATTACACACACACAGAAATATGTATCTTATTTACATATATTGCTTCAGATACTTTTGGCAGTCTTTCATATT
>NW_010168493.1:0-12888 GCF_000695765.1 Mesitornis unicolor
GGCCACGTGGAAGCACAGAGAGAGATACTGGCCTGAGGGTTTTTTTCCCTCCTCTTGAGAAGCACGTGGCTGGGAAACCGACCACAAACCCCTACCCCCATCCCCCTGTGCCTCAAGGCAAAGGTGGAGGGGGAAGGTGAAGAAACCAGGAACAAAAGCTGAGCCCAGGAAAAAGGGAGGGGTGGGGGGAAGGTGTTTTGATTTTACGATTTGGTTGTATCTCGCATTGTTCTACTCTGATGTTGGTAACAAATTAAAATAGTTTTGTTTTTTTCTTCCTTATGATGAGTCTGTCTTTTGCCTGTGACCTGTTTAAGTGGTAAGAAGCCCTCCCAGTCCTTATTTTGACTAGACTTTTTTTGGGGCATTGTGGTGCTCAGTTATCCACTGGGCCTAAACCATGACATTTTATTACCTTGATATCTAAAGACTGAGCTCACTATAAATAAAGTTGCTTTGATCTGGAAATTTGAGCTACAGATTGAAACCCCAACTTTATACATCCAAGCTTGGATATTTTGGCAGAGTATCAAAATTTAAAACCCATACTGCACCTGCATGTCAACCATTATATAAAACAGGTTAATTAGACTCATTTTAATATGCTGCAATGAAGTAACATCCTCTTCTGATGATGATAGAGGAAAGGATGAAACAGCACGATCCAAAATTTCTGCAAAGTCCTGATAAAAACATATGATTAAGTAGAAAGAAAGAAAAAAATTATGATACTGAAAACTGAAGCCTAATTAGGTAGCAAACCAGCAAGAGCTTGAAACAAATAAAATTATGTTTTCCTTTCTAAAATGAGTTTCCCCATTTTTTAAGGTGAAAAAACTCTTTAGAATATGAGGTCTTCCAAAATGCACCTGGATGTACTACCAGCACTAAAACAAGGCTTGGTCACAACTTTATTTTCAAAAAGTTATACATTTAAACCAAAGCTGTCTAACCACAGTTCTTTCATCTTCTGGTCCAGATTAATTACTGTACAAACCCATCAGGGGCAAATCCAGTCTCGCTCTTTCTCACTGAAACATGATAACAATGGAAAAAGACACTGGAGGTGTAGCCACTAATCTCAACTTTGACACTCGGTGTATAAGCACACTGGGAAATACCCTAGGGATTCAGTGAAAACAGTGATGGGATAGTATACTGAAACAATATGGAATGCATACATGACAGAGAAAGAGTGAATAATAACCTGAGGATATGAAAACTTATTATATATACAATCTCTAGGATTCAAAGTGAATTTTGAATGTTTTTGAATGTTTTAAAAGTATAACAGGCAGTATAGGTGTCAGTGATGCATGCTGTCTATTCAAAACATTGCATGGCAGTTTACAGGAACGTAATAAATCTGGATCTTCAAGAAGGGCCCTGAAGGACATACTTCCAAATGCACTGTATGTCCCAGAGCGGATGCAAAGCAAATGCAAATGTACACAGAAAGATTCATAAGCAGAAGCAACCATTGCTACTGACAGCTGGAAATGAGTGATTTATGAAGAGGTGTACTGTATGCAGAAGAATGAGATAGTGCCATTAGGGGAGTACTGAGTTAATGAGACAGCCTGAAAGCTGAGGATTACAGCTTTCAATGGTAACCAACTGGTTTGCTATCGCTGGGAAGAGGTATACAGTTTTCATACGTGTTTCTGTTCAACAAAACAAACACCTCTGAATAGTTCTACCTCTTCCTCATATGAACACAACTGAAGTACAAAGCAGCTTTGCCCTCTGGGTGCACAGGCTTGGCTATACCAGGGAAATGTCTCCTCCTAAGCACTAAAGTCACTTATACTTCTGAGAAATGCATATACTATTAAAAAATTTATTCATAACTTACTATGTGGCAGGAATAGGAGGAAAAATGAAAGAAAAACGAAAGACCTGCGCTAAGAGTATTGAGATTCAAAATTTCAAAAGAAGCACTTTCTAGGATAGAAGGTGCATCAGGTAGAAGACAGGAGTAAGTTTAAAATCACAATGACTGACATAAAAGTCCTATTATCAGATTAAAGAACAAGCTAAAATACTAGAGTTCTTCTTAGGAGAAAGAAAAAAAAGAAAAAGCATTACATCAAAGACGTGTAACAGCTGAAATAAAAGAATAGGAAAGGTACATACTTCGACTGTGAGCCAAACGGCTTAATGAAAATAAGGAGTATACACCTTATTTTCCAGTTGTTATCAATGGAACCAAAAAAATCTAATGAGTAACTGATTGATTATTTCATTATATCAATCCACTTTACCTACCTCTACTTGCTAAGTAACAACATGAATGATAATTCCGATATTTAAATTCTGTTTGGCTTTACATGAGATACAAATGAACCTTGCTAAAAGGATTGATAAGAAGTTTATTTTCATAGTACAGGAACACTCTTTTACAGTTATAATACCTTGTACCCTGATAATGGCACTTTTCAAGCATTTGTGAACATCAGAGATGGTGGTAAAAGAGTAAGGAAGAAGACATATAAAAAAGCAACCCCAATTCCTTACTCTGTTAAATACCAGGCTAAATGACTACAGTAAGATAATGATTTTATGGCACATTAAAATCATATTCCTGTGTTATATGCTGGTTTATTTCTTCTCCCAGACATTATTACTTCATTCTTTCTTTTTCTCTTTCCTTGTTTAATCACCCTTCCTGTTCCAATATTTCTCTCACAGATGACCTGCTATGTATTTAATTCTACTTTAAGACATTATTCTATGAAGCTTCTCTTTAAATACAAAATAAAGATTTCCTTGCATGAAAGCTTGTCTGTCTTTCTAACTCTACCAGTTATCTAACAAAAAAGTCTGTCTACAAATAAAATATTAGTCTGTTACATCCAAAGCATCAATTTTTTTTCCCTTGACGCATGATGATATTTGGCAAGAATAGTGCCAAACTGAGGAAAGATTGACCTGTTATGAGGTTGTGGTTAAGTGCCCATAATTTGTGCTTATTAGAGCTACTAATAACATTTTAATTGAACTTTTATTTCAGCAGAGAGTTACTGTTTTTCACAGAATCAGAGAATGGTTGATGTTCGAAGTGACCTCTGGAGGTCATCTGGTCCAACCTCCCTGCTCAATAAGGATCAACTGCTCCAGCCAGTTTTTCCAGAACCATGTCTAGATGGTTTTTTAATATCTTCAAGGATGGAGACTTCACAGCCTCTCTGGGCAACTTATACCAGTGCTCACTCACCCTCAACAAAAATATGTTTGCTGATGTAGAGAGAAAAACTCCTGTTTTTCCATTTGTGTCCATTGCCTCTTGTCCTGTGACTGGGCATCACTGAAAAGAGCCTGGCTTTGTCTGCTTTGCAGCTAAATAACTGCAGATATTTATATACACTGAAAAAGCCCTTCAGAGCCTTCTCTTCTCTAGGATGAACTGCCTCAGCATTCTTGGACTTCTCTTAGTTGAGAGGTACTCCAGGCCCTTAATCATCTTTGTGGCCCTTCCATGGGCAGGAAGTGCATCATGACATGTCTGAGGACATTTCAATGTCAGCAAAATGACATATCTCAGGATTTTCATTTTAAACCTACACCTTTTTGAAAATTTATTATAACTGTATATTGCACGAGTTATAAAAGAATTGAAATAGTTACAACTGAAATAGAAGTCATTTTTAAGAACTAACATATTTCAAAGGACAGGAAATGAAATGTAAATTTATAAAAAATTATTTTCTTTTGTAGATGACTATAATATTTTGGAATTTCTTTCCTTAATTAAAATGAAAACAAGTTTTTACATCCTCCATAAAATAATTTTTTCCTTCTTCTCCTAGATTTAGTATCTACATTATGAAGTCACGTGGAACACAGAAAGAATTATATCTACATAAGACCTTTCATCTATGCGAGGTCTAGCTCTCCTAACTTTTTTTGTCAACCCTCTTCTTGTCCAGCCACTCAACTCTTTGTGCATAGTTTCTTCCTTGGAAAAAAGGGATAATATTTCTGACTTTACACCATTCTTGGAACTTTTATGACAAATATGGCCAAAATCTCATAAAGATCAGAATACATTCTAATTTACAGAAGAAAGTGAAACACATTAGAAAGATCCTTGAATCAGTTTTTAAGTACAGTTTCAATAGTTCCACTGTAATCATTGTAATTTTTTGCATACGCATTTCAGATGTATGCTCAGATACACACAGCTGAGCAAAAAAGACTATTTATACTGCATCTATTAAAGAGTGAAGTTAACAAATCTAAGGATGATACCTAGAAAATATGGTATTTGCCTTACAGCACAGCTTGTGACTTCTATAGTAGCATCCTTAAGTTATGACACTGAAAGTTTCAAGAAATATTTAACTATTCTTTTAATAATTATGACCTTGAAATATCATTCTCAGCAGTTAACTACATTTTGCTAACATGAACATCCCTTTGTAATGGAAAGTAGTATTTGGGTTTGTTCTGGTTTTACAACAGAAAATTATAATCTTTACTTTGACTCCAATGTCAACCCTGAAATCATCATTAATTTTCAAAATGCTTTTCAGAAGTTTTCAAGGGAAATATTCAATAATTTATATCTACAAACAGATGTTGTGGTTTAGGCCCAGTGCATTACTGAGCACCACGGTGCCCCAAAAAAGGTCTAGTCAAAATAAGGACTGGGAGGGCTTCTCACCACTTAAACAGGTCACAGGCAAAAGACAGGCTCATCATAAGGAATAAAAAACCAAAACTATTTTAATTTGTTACCAACACCAGAATAGAACAATGCGAGAAACAACCAAATCGTAAAATCAAAACACCTTCCCCCCACCCCTCCCTTCTTCCCGGGCTCAGCTTTTGTTCCCGGTTTCTTCACCTTCCCCCCTCCCCCTTTGCCTTGAGGCACAGGGGGATGGGGGTGGGGGTTTGTGGTCGGTTTCCCAGCCACATCATGTGCCTTCTTAGGAGTAGGGGGAAAAAACCCTCAGCCCAGTGTCTCTCTCTGTGCTTCCACGTGGCCCCCTTTCCATAGGGGAAAAAGTCCTCAAAAGTCCAATATGGGTCTGCCCACAGCTGCAGTTTCCCTCACACACAAAACTGCTTCAGCCCAAATCCACAAAACTGCAATCTGGGGCTGCCCATGGTCACAGCTCCCTCACACACAACCAGTCAACCCGGCTCTCGCCACGGGTTGCAAAGGGGAAACCTTGGTTCTGCGTCCTACTCCTCCTCTCTCTCCTTTCTTTCCTCCAAACCGACCTTGGTGTTCTTCAAAGTTGTTCTGCTTGAGCCCCACTCCTTTTCTCCGCTGCAGGTCTCCTCTGATGGTTATGGAGATCCCGGCTCTCTCTTTTTTTTTCGGGATTAAACTGCAGCAGGGCTTAAACTTAAATTGTGATCGGGGCCACCCGCACCTGGGGCTGCACTGGTCAGGGTGGATGCCAGAGAGAGAGTAAGGCATGCCCCGCACCCCCCTTAAATACATGAATTTGCAGAGGCGCTGATTGGCTTGGCCCTGGTCAGAGATGGGTCTGACAAAGGCAAAGGGGAAGCTTTTCAGGTAGCTTCTTAAAGGGTCATCTCCATAGCCCTTCCCCGTTACCAAAGACACAACGAAAACCCCTCACAAAAAACCCAATACAAGAGAATAACTTACCAAATGCTATTTCTACTGAACATGCAATGGTTTTGTGTAGCATTGTGTTTACTTTCCTTTTATCAAACAGATCTCTTATTCACATATGTATCTGTATTCAGATGACAATACATGTTTTTTCAGGATGGGGCCTAGGAAACAGAGTTGCTTATTTATCTGGGCACCATGCACCCAAATTGAGAATCAAGTAGTCCAAGGCTCCCTTCATATGAATGAAGGTCATGAATGTTTTCCAAGGAGCAATTAAAGACACAAAATATAGGAGCTTTCTTCTATGGTTATTGGTGTTTCTACATTGGTAAGGAAGTTTGGGCAACAGCTTTTTTATTTAGGAACCATAATGAGGTTAGTGTCATTCTTAAACAAGTTAACATTGGCAATTTTTAATTATGGCAACTGTGGCTATATTCACAGAATGAATTTACCCAGTCATAAGATGGAAAATCCCATATTTCAAGACAAGAGTTAAAAAAATGTTTCTAGACACACTGCTGCAGACATTTCAGTAAATAGTTTTGGATCTGTTACAGCAGTTCTGGAGATGCAAGTCCCTTAAATGCCTGTTGATCTACAGTGTGAATTTTGGTTTTGTACAGAAAACTGCAAAGATAAATTCCAACAAAGCAAAAACCGTGCATGTCATACACAATTATTTTTTATTCAAAGAATTAGCTTTACTATAATTAAATAAATTCACATTTAAGGAAAAAAAAAACACATTAGATTCTTCCAATTGATGAAATATTGATGACATAGAAATAAGACTGTATCTTTTTCACTTAATAATTTGTGGTTTTTTTTCAAAATAAATTGTTTTTTTTTTGTACTTACATTATTCAAAATAGTTTCTGGGGAAAATACCAACAACACAGGCTCATAATCTTATTGCTACTTTCTTCTTTTCTTTCAGTGTTCATTTGCAAAGACATCACTTGATTAGAAGGAATACTCATTCTAGAAAAAAGCATTTAACAACTACGGCAAAAAAAGAATAAATCCATAATACTCTCTACACATTCCTCTCTTACTCCACAAAGTTATTACGTAAATAAGGTCCCTTAACTCATATTATACAATCATTTATAAGTGACAGAGGAAAGAAAGTATTTTAGGTCAAGTAGGTGTTCCTTGTTTCACTGAATGGTAACAATCACAATTAAATAAATAAAGAAAAAAATATAAAACAGTGTTTTATTTCCATCTTCTTCATAAGCAAGAGTTATAAGGCTTTTTAAATACATTTCTAGTTTTGTTAATAACATGTGGAAACAAAAAAACCCACTTTGTCTCACTTTGATAGATTTATATATGCCTCATAAAAATCAGAATTCTGAAAAAAAAAAGTCAGATTTGAGATACACAGACTGTACTACAGAGTGAAAAATGCAGAAAATGGGCCACTGTTGTCAAGATACATCACTATGCCTTGCAGGTCAAATTGAAACTTTCTAATAAACTGCAGGCTAACATGTTGGAAGGGAAAAAACTAAACCAACCAAACAAAAAACTCCAAACAAACAAAACAAAACAAAACTGCAACCAACCAACCAACAAACACACAAAAACCCTCAAGTAAACGCCACCAACAAAAACAAAACCAAAACCAAAACCCCAAAATAAAACCAAAAAACCCCACCACCAAAACCAAACCAACCAAACAAACAAACCCCCCTTGTTGCAACTTGCAGAAAAAATAGAGGATGCAAAGATGTAATTAAAGTGCTATGGGATTTGTATGGCAATAATTCAAAGATCAAGCTCCTGTCTTAACTCGCTCTTGTGTCACTTATTTGTGAGAGACAGCGAGAAGGAATTGTCACCGACCTTCACTTTTCCTCATTCCCATAGCAGCTGGGAGAAGCAAGGGGCTCATTAACCAAATTAATATCAAAAAACAATAAGTCTGCCTTTGAGCAAATCATCTCAATTTCTGAAATAATCAGCAGGAGAGAAACAGTCAGCTTCAATGGCTGACTTACCCTGCTCTAAACTAGGTATCTAAAATAGTTTGAATGCATATCTAGTTGGCACTACCTAAAAAGTCTCCATTGCCTGTGAAGACCTCCTAGCAGTTCAGATGTTAATAGCTAATTAACAGATTTAATAGCTAATTTGTTGCTGTACAAGTGAAATGACTGTGCTTCCTGGAGCACTCAGCAGCTGTAGGAGATACCTTTCTGTAACTATTCCAACTTTGATTTGCGAGAGACACACATGTTCCTAAATCCCTTATAGAAAGTCTGTTGGGTTTAAATGTAGCAAATTTTGCCAAACTGATGTAGCCAGATGGTTTCCTGACAACATACCAGTTCCATCCTGACAGCATCCAGAACTAGAAGTGCTACTTGAAGACAAATCTCCATTCAAAATCATCTAGGAAACCCAATTCTCCTGTTTCTTGGGACAGAATTCCAGTTACAATCATGGAAGTTCTCTCATATTCTCCTTACTTCACCAGCTTCTTTTTAATTATTTGAAAAATAAAATACTAACATAGAATAACTCCTAAATCCCTATTGTAAAAGAACATAACATTTTATCCAGCTGTCAACTACTGTGGCATCTGTGGCATTAATAGCAATCTTTATATCATATTCTCTAAAATTGGAAAGCCTCCTCAAATCTCTCCTTTTTACAGCCCAAAAGCTGCTCTGACAGGGTTAGCTTTGTGTCAGAAATCATGAGAGCTGCTATGCTGCCACTGGGTTCTTCCCTCTCATTTAATGAATTGGGAAACCCAATATATCTCAGATATTCAGTTTTTGAGTGGGAGGGAGGGTAGGTGAGAAAAGAGTGAGTCAATCTGTATTCTGCCACTCTGCCTTTATGCTTCAGTGACTGTATTTTTATCTACATCAAAGGGTTTTGCTTTGCTTTCTCACCTGGGTTTCCTCCTCTTTTGTGCTAAGGTGGGAGTGAGGAATTCAGCAGCATGCTGAGAAGTGAACTCCAAAGGGAACAACATCTGTTCTTTCAAGTACTGGTAAACAGCTTTCTATTAAAAACATTTGTGCACCTTTTCTGCTACTTTTAAAGTATTCTGATCAAAAATTAACTCTGTGTTATCACAAGCAGAATACATAGCTAAACAAGCAGATAACGCATAAAGAAACAGGTGTAGCTGTTTTTCACAAATATGAAGATTAATTAGGTGATCAGAGATGTGAGTTTCACTTGAATGATAGAAAGACTTTTTCAAATAGAAAGGCTTTTTACAGTGATTCTCTGATAGCAGTCAGAGCCTGTGTTTGTCCAATCACCTCTGTATTACAACCAGTTCTTTAGCTGCATCATCTCAACCAACAATACTTCATTCTCAAGATTTCATATTAGTTATCTTGCTTATGAATAGGAATGAAAAATTCATGGTTTTATCCACGTTGATTTTTTTGTATTACAAAAAAAATATTTAAAAAATGTAACCCTTTTTCATGTCTTTAGTCAGGTTAAAGATTAATTGAAGTCCAAGATCCATCGGCGACTGGCTCCTGAATTTCAGCAATGCACACTAATATATAATGGCCAACATGAATGTGTCAAGAGTAAATCTTGTCAAATGATCAAATTAACAGACCTTGTGGAGAGGAAAAAAGCAAAGGACTTTATGTTACAGCTATGCTACAGCTTTTGACACAACCTTCAGGTAACATTGTTGTATGCATTCTTAGGAAATAGAGCCAGCGGTTCCCAGATTTAGTTTACTGTCAGTGATTTCTGCTTCAGTACCTCCTGCTTGTGTTCTAGGCCAAAAGCAGATGATCCTCAGCTTCTTTTCCACCTCCAAAACCTATAAGCCACCTATATGATTTCCCCTTTCAAGGTGTCAGCAACAACAGCAACTCTGTGATTTCTAGAGGGTTATGCAAGGGCAAAGGAAGGAGATAAAAAGTTGCCTTTTTGTACCATGTAGCTCCTCTCATTTATATGACATTCATCTGTGTAATGTAGCACCAAGGTACCTTGCAAGTATTAAAGAGAGAAAAATCTATAGGTTCTGGGTTTCCTGTGAAATACTGTGCACAAGACTCCAATAAAAGGGTCAGCAGCAGCTCTTCCTCCCTTTGCCTTCCCTTAGGCTGTACAGAGTTTCAAGGAAGAGCCATACCTTCTGTGCCACTCCTCCATGCATGCAGCCATGCAAAAGCAGCTTGGAGCAAAACACAGATACAGAAATAGATGATTCAGTTTTGTTACCTGCCCAAGTCATCATTTCTTCCACGGAAACAGTGGAGGTGACCTGTGGTCTGGAAGAATGTACCAGAAGATGAATGCAAAACTGATTTGTAAATGGTCTGTGGTCATCAACAGGAGGATAC
This sequence comes from Mesitornis unicolor, assembly GCF_000695765.1. Classification (NCBI taxonomy): domain Eukaryota; kingdom Metazoa; phylum Chordata; class Aves; order Mesitornithiformes; family Mesitornithidae; genus Mesitornis; species Mesitornis unicolor. The sequence goes on from NW_010168493.1 coordinate 9,946, forward strand.
ACTGAGAAGGATTGTATAGGAACTGTTCCTTGTCCAGCACTGATGTGAGTATATCTCTTAATTTGAAAACTGAAAGGGAATGTGAGCCTGGAATTCAAAATGTTCTTGACAAATTTCAGATATTGACTGAAATAAAGGCTGCAATATGTATTCATCAGAAATACTGTTTCTGTATTGGTAGCTTGCCTTCTAAAGAAGTAACATAACCAGACTAAGAGACATGAATCCCACTCTGTCATTCTGGAAGCTCTGGTTGATTATCAGTGGCTACAAAGAGCACTGTAACATAAGACATCCGTATATTCAGAGATTTTCAATTCTTCTGTTATCCATGTACTTAACAACCTGTAAGAACATGCTCTCAAGTCCACCTGTAGAATTGGGTGATTGCATACCCTCTGACATAGCAGTGACATACCCTGACCTGAAAAAGCATGGCTGGAAAACTGACTTAACTTGTACTGAACATTGCAGCACTCCCAACAGGGTACCTACACTTCTAGAGTACCTTACCTGTTCAGGCAACAGGCAAGAAAACCTGCCTCAGGAACAGCCGCAGTTGGACAAAGTGTTCCAGCCCACATTCCTACAAGCTTTAACAGTCCCAGCTTCTGCAAGGGAAGGTCATTTTCCAAAGCAGATTGTCAGGAAGGCCTGCATTTAACTGAAAGTACTGTGGCCTGGATTACTGTACACCTGGGTACCTTACAAAATGTCCTCTATCATTCCCCTAGTACACAAGCCAGTTTCCCCCATGTACATCAGTGCTGTCATTCTGTCATCTAGACCTTCTTTATGGGTATGTAGTAATGTATGCAAAAGCATCTGGGGCTGTGTACTTTGAAACTATGAAAAATTTCTTAAATAACTTATTTTTTCATACAACATCAGGTAAGAAAGTAATGATTGTGGTCGGAGCTCCTCAGTTTACAAGGAGTGCTTGTGAAAGAAATCAAGTCAGGCTTTGAAACTGTGGACAACTGAAAAGCATAAACACCTCTCAGACAGCTCAAATAACTTAATTTTAAAAATATTACAAAGAAGGAAGCATATTGACTGATATAAAACCAGAGATGCCTACTCAGTAATATTATTAACTTTGACCTTCCCAAGGAGGGAAGAGACAGAAGGGGAAAAAAAAAAAAAGAAAAAAAATTAAGGTCCTTTAATTAAGAAGTGTTAGCCATGTGTTTATAGGTGTTATCAAAATCTGTTAAAGAAATCACAAGTCAGCCCATCCCATTTAAGATTCTTGAAATTAAAAGGCAAGTTTGAGCAATGTCTTCATTCTGTAAAACCTATATTTATGAGAACAAGTACAGATGTTATTGAGTCAACCATCTATATTATAAATATTGGGCATAAAATAGATTACCATATAACTCGGAGACAAATTTGAGTTAAATATTGATCCATCTAAACTCTTAACAGCCAGAAAACAGCCCAATTGTCATGGATATTGAAGACTCTAATGGTTTAGAGGAACGCTATAACACACACAAAGGCAGATTATACAGTATTTAAAAAAATAGAACACAGGGTTCTAGGGCTATTTGTTTGAAGTTGTAAAAAATATAGTGACAGCTGTAAGAACTTAAAATCTAATATATAATAGTTAAGACTGAACAGTGAACTGCTCAGTGCAGTGATTAGCTCTTGGATGAATAAAGCCAATTTCTAAACCTTCTGGTAGAGATGAAGTGCACCAAGTGAACAAGATTATACAGGGAGAAGGTGACAGCATTAATACTTTTTAATTGACAGCACTATATGTTGTGCTGGTTGGTGGGCAGTTTTGCTTTGTGTTATGCTCAGAGCCTTGAGAGTAAATGAATTAACCATAAGCTTTCTGTCTAGCCAATGCTATGATAAGAAAATATATAACAGAAAATATAGGTCCTATTCTGCCTCCAAGGTGTACTGCAGATATCTAGAAATTGAAATACCTTTATAAGTTTCAGAAACAGTCAGGTATCTTTACACTCTTCCTCCACCTGCTTTGGTTCATTTTCCAAACACTATATAACAGAAGAATTGCATGTTCTCTGCTGTACTAAGCTGAAAGGGACATAATTTGACCTGCATTAAACAGCCAACTTTTTTATATTATCAGGAGCCAGCAGAGCTGATGTAAATAAAACAAATTCAAATCACAGTGAAGCTGAGGTGAGATAAAACAAGTCTGCACTGCTGAATAATGTCTGGATATAACTGGTTGGTAAATCTTTTACTTCCTCAGTGCTGTGATGGTAAAGGAGGTAAATGAGTATTTCAGTAAACTGTATTCATGACCCACTTTTTACTTTTCCCACAGCACTTTCATCCATAAATACATTGGCTTGGGAACTGCTTTTACTGCTGATTTTTTTAACACCTTGACTTTGACTATGGGTTGGACTAAGAACAAACTCCACTCAGAATTACAAACTAAATCAAGTTTTCCAATGAGGTGATTATCCATCAGTCAGTTGCTTCATTTAGACTTGATTTCTATTGCTTGCTTGCAAGAGTATCAGATGAAAGTATGTGAAAGTGTGTGAAGTTAAAGTGTCATCTATTACTTCTGCTCTAACCAGAATTACTGACAACATGTCACAGGAAATATGTTAGCTGAACACCATCAGTAGTTGAAAAATCTGTTCTTATCTCCTAAGTGCTTATAGATCAAGTATGAAAACATTTGCTTCAGGAAAATCTGCTTTCCAAAACGTTGAAATTAGCCCGATTAGAACATAGTTCTGAGAGTACCTCTTTTTTCCGAATAGAAGTGTGGACATACAAACTTTTATATCTTTCATGTTCTCCACAACTCCTTGTGGTTAATTATTCCACCTCATATTTTGGCTTAAATCCTTGAAAAGCTCTGGGATACATTTTATTGGGTCTCTGATCAACTGAACACCATCAAATTTGTCTGCTTATTATCTTTAACCCATTCTTTCC
>NW_010168493.1:12919-22157 GCF_000695765.1 Mesitornis unicolor
TCTATGTGCATGTGTTGTTACTAATCAAAAGTATTAAGTTTTCTCCGATAAAAAGATTAATCTAAACTCATTTCTACAGGTTCATGCATTTCATATTTAATACATTAATTACAATAATATTAAAGCAGACTTCAGCAGAACCTGAACTGCTCAAATGTTTTCTATCTGAGTTGATCAGAGTCAATTAATTCATTTATTTTATGCAGAAACTGTTGAATATCAAAGTTGCATTGAACAATATTTTGACACTTATGCATGATGTGAAATGGAGTGTCACAAATTCCCCAGAAAATATAAAATATGAGCAAATGTAGATACGGTTAGAGATTAAAACACTAAGGGCAGCCAATGAAAGAAGCAGAAGCAGAAAGGATCACCTTATGCAACCCTTTTTCAAAATAAAGCAACTAGGCATAAAATGCACAGAACCAAATTACTTCTGATTGGTTCATTAGTTCAATCACATTTTTCTGAACTGCATGATTTTAAGTTGAAATAAAACAAACAAAAAATGTAGATAATCTATTAATACATGTTAGAGCCCTGTGCAATAACAATACTTTTATGTATTTTGCCAATTAATACAATTTATGTTTTTAAAACCACTGGAAATTTTAAAAACAGTTTTAACTAAATGTTTTGGGTTTTTTTCACTCCTATTGAAGCTTATTTTCTAACCATTACACAATATGATTCACACCATCTGGGAAAATTTATTCTGGGAGGAATAAGTTGAATTTGAGTGATAAACATTATGTTTTGAAATTATTCACCTGCTACTGAAAACACTGTGCACTGTCCTGTCTGGCAAATGAAAGTAATATTTCTGTAATGGGGTGTATTATTTTTTTCTAGGGTTGAAATGCTTTCCAGAACTAATACCACTGAAGCTGAGGGAAATGTTTACTAGGATTAGATTTTCATCCAAGTTACTTGTATACATGTAAGAAACCTCCTGCAGATCATCTTCATCACTCTTAATTCTTGAATTATCAAGTAGAAAATGGTATTTTTAATATAGGTCCCCTACTTGGTAATAAATTGCCAAATATGTGTGAATGTAAAATAGCCAGTATTTGAAATGAATAAGTTATTCATCAGTCTACTGTTAAATCAAGAGAAAAAGAAACAGCAGTAACAGTGATTATCTTTCTTGTGAATGAGTAATGGCTTGAAACTAAGTGAGGAAAAGAACAGAGCAGAGACCTCTTGTTACTGCAATCTCCCAAAAGTAAGATATCAGATTTACACCCATGAAAGTAGGCCACTACACTATAAAAATAAAACTATCAGTTCATTTCAACTGATAAAAACAGATTTAAAAAGTTATAAAATAGGAGCTAATTAGTTTCTTATGTAGATATTATGAAATTTAAAACTTCTGCAGGTCTAGTTTCATCCCTCTCCCTGATCACTTCACAGACACACCACGGGAGAGGAGATGGCTTCCTTTTCTTCTTGAAGAAATAGTTATTCCAGAAATTACTTTGAAACCGGTGCACTTTTGTTCATGTGCTTATCTGTGCACACTTATCTACTATGCACACTTTTTAATTTTTTTTTTCTCTGACCCCACTTTTATATGTACCTTTTCGGTTACAGAAAGCTGAGTTAGACGGGTTCCAGTATTTGATCACTTCTGGAATATGTTAAGATCAGAAGACATTTCTTACTATGCCAGGTGTTATAAATGCACAAAACGCAGATAGTGGTCTATTTTTCTTTTATTAAATGCTCTCTCCTTTTCAAGACATTACTATATATGTTAATCTCTTGTGCTCATCATCAAGTTATACCACCACCTTTCAAACATCTGAAATTCAGTAGCTAGATTATCTGGTCTTACTTCCTGATGGATGCCAAGTCAGCATTCATTTCACAAGTTTATAAACTGGAGTTTCAAAACTAACTAGATTCTCTAAATAGCATGGTCATTTTTTTGGCAAGTTGCACAGCCCAGTGATCAGGTCTTGCGAACCCTAAATTTACTTTCTGCAGATGTAGTTCAGTTGCCTCTGCACTGCCTTCCTGACCCTGAAACCATGTGAAGCCCTGCCAGTACACACACAGCCTCATGCTCCAGGTCTGGCAATGTCTATTTAGGTGCATTTAGCACTATGCTGCCTGATAAACCCATTGTACATGCTGATTCCTCTGTACTCCCTAGCTGCTGATTCCAAACAACTGTACAAGACCCAGCATACACCTAGCCAGGCACTGAGACAAAGCAAAAGGGCTTGGGTGGATTCCACATTATATGCTGGGAAGATGGTAAAGGTCAGGTTCAGCAAAACTAGCTTTGGATTTTTGCAGTGCTGATATCTGGGAAGCAGAAATGGGAAGCAGACCTCACATCATTGCCACTGTCATTCTATAACATAAAACTATAATCAAGAGACAGAAACAGGACAGCTTAAAGGGAGTCTAGATGTTTTCACTGGTGAGCTAGTGATGCAAGATGCATCCCAACCCACATGTTTTTGCACAGAGCTTTCATATACTCCCTAATGAAAACTCAGAGCCCTTCCTTTGCACCCTTTTCACATCTACAGGATCTTAATCTAGAGAAGCAACCCCCAAATTATTGATTTATTATTAATTTCTAGGAGATAATACTCCAAACATTGGACATGCTGGTAAAAAAAGTCTTGATTCCTCATTCCAGTCTCACAACATGGTTTGGGATTAAGATACTGTCAGTAGTTATTGGCAGGAACAAGCATCAATGCATATTGACATCTGTTGATACCACTAGGTGTTGGTACTTATTGGAAGGCATCAAAACCTTTCAGCACCTATGGGTACTGACACTGACAGCCATTAACACTTATCTGCAGACAATGACATTTGTCAGTGTCTGTGGCTCAATCTCAAACAGCAAATACTTTTGATCCATGTAGTCCTGGCTCTGTTTAGATTAAAAATTTTAACCCAGGTCTCAAAAAATAGTAGCATTCATCTCATATTGAGAGTTAATAACTCAGCTTTTATTTCCGAATGCAGTTGCTTAATCTAAACATACAACATTTAGGTTGGAAAAGACCTTTAAGACCATTAAGTCCAAACGTTAACCTATCACTGCCAAGCCTACCACTAAACCATGTCCCTAAGCACCACATCTACCTGTCTTTTGCATACCTCCAGGGATGGTGACTTGACCACTTCCCTGGGCAGCCTATTCCAATGCTTAACAACACTTTTGGTGAAGAAATTTGAACTAATATCCAATCTAATCCTCCTCTGACACAATTTGGGCCATTTCCTCTAGTCCTATAACTTGTTACTTGGGAGAAGAGACCAACACCCACTCCACTACAACCTTCTTTCAGATAGTTAAAGAAAGCTATAAGGTCTCCCCAGAGGCTCTTTTTCTCCAGGTTAAACAACTCCAGTTCCCTTGGCCACTCCTCATAAAACTTGTGCTGTAAACCCTTCACTAGCTTCATTGCCCTTCTCTGGACTCCCTCCAGCACCTCAATGTCTTTCTTGTAGTGAGGTGCCCAAACGTGAATATGGTATTCAGGGGGCAGTCTCACCAGTGCTGAGTACAGGGAGACAATCACTTCCCTAGTCCTGCTAGTCACACAATTTCTGATACAAGCCTGGATACTATTGGCCTTCTTGACCACCTGGGCACACTGTTGGCTCATATTCAGCTGGCTGCTGACAAACACCCCCAGGTCCTCCTCCAGCCACTCATGCCCAATCCTGTAGTGTTACATGGGGTTGTCGTGACTGAAGTGCAAGACCCAGCACTTAGCTTTACTGAACCTCATACAATTGGCCTCAGCGCATTGATCCAGCTTAATCAGAAACCTCTGTAGAGACTTCCTTCACTCAAGCTGATGAAAAAACTTGCTTAAAAACAAAAATATAAAGCCAATTATACTTATAATAAGAGTCACAGTTTCTACTGAGCAAGGATCTTGGTTACATACAAAGATATTTGAAGACATGAGACAAGTGAAAGGCATCACTCTTTACCATGGCTCAGCCACCTCTACAGAGTTGTTGAACAAAAAAAACAAAAAAAAAATACAAATTAAAATACCAAGGAAACCTAGTCAAGAATTAACTATGGCAACTTTGTTCATTTTTCTCCTTCCTACAAAAGAACTGCAACAAAAAAAAAAAAAAAGAAAAAAAAAAGAAGAATAAAAAAAGAAGGAAAAAAGTATGCGTTCCTGGGATTATTTGTTTTTCATGGTTGTTTGATTATATCTTCCACATGAGGGTTTTTTGTTTGTTTGTTTTAAGAAGCATTGCTTAGTGGTATCAATGAAGAACAGTTCTCTGAGGCAACCCACTTTCCTTCACAGTGCATTGTGTGCCGGTTGTTTCAGAGTATTCTCGTCTCCTTTTCATTTGAGAGTGAAGGAAGTCATTTATTCCATTGTGCACAGTTCTCTCCCGCCCTCCTCACTTCCTCTTTTGCCCTCTATTTTATTGAGCAGTGCTCTGTATATTTCTATTTAACAGCCATAACAAAACCCTGATTGTCTCCTTCAATACGTTTGCCTGTTGTGAAAGCCGGACATTGCAAACCAGCTCCCTGTGAGCCACCTGCTGCACAAGAAATCAAGCAGGAGGACGTCAACCTTTAAACCACAGAACAACTCTGTGTGAAACTGCCCCTCACAGCTTTGCAGTGTTGCAGAAGCACAGTGGGTCGACTCTAAATTTGGCAGTAAAGTCTACTAGAAGGTCAGCACACTTGCTATGCATACATTCTCTACTTTTTCCTTCTAGAGAAACCACTTGTATTATTCCTCAAGACAAGTGATGCCACTGTACTCCAGCAGATGGGCAGCAGGCAAGACACTGTTTAAGCAGCAAAGAGGTGTCTCATACGCAGCATATTCGTATATATATATAGAGAGAGACTGCATAAGACAAAGAATAACGGGGTACTATATCAGGCTTTTTAATCTTGTAATCTAATTTACCTTAGCTTCAAAATAACTGCAGGCCAAATTAAAGCTATATTACAGTAGAATAGCAACCATGTGTACTGTATCTGAACATCCTTAAGTGAGACCAGAGCAATGTGAATTCTATCTTTTAACAAAGGTTAGCTAAAAGAAGCCTGTTTCCTGCTGCATTAGTCATTTCTACCCACTGACAGTGGCATTCAGAAAAATTAACACTTAGAAGGATTAGGAAATCTGTAAAAAAAGACGGTAATAAAATTTTGGATCATGTTTTTGCTATTAATTATAATACACATGTAATTATAATACATAAGAATATCTAAGTTGATTTCTCATTAAGAACAATTAAAATAGAACTTTAAATTATATTAGAATATTCCATTCCAACAGATAATTTTAATGTCTGTGTGGGTTATATTTCAGCAAACACTGCAAATTGCAAATTACAGGCATATTCCTTATCAATAGTAACAGAAGACTTAATGGGGAATAAAGAATATGTACAATATTGAAAACAAATTCCTCAATCAAGGAAAATCAGAGATATATTGAAAAAAATCACAATGTTTTTCTTTTTATTGCAAACTTTTAATGATTCAAGCAGAATGAATGTGAAAGTAACATTATTTTGCAAATACCCTAAACAGTAGGGTATTTTCCTCTTTCTCTTTGGCAACCACGTTTATTCTAACTCATCAAACTTCAGCAAAGTAATTATAAGTACAGGAGTACACAGACATGTAGGAATGTAACATATTAATAGTGAAAAAATATTCAATTTATAACATGCCATGGAGTCCACATTTACACCAAAACCCTAAAAATCCTCTGGAGGCACTGAAAAACCTCAAGAGAATTCATTCTTGCTTTAATGCAGCAGCAACAAAGAAATGCTTGTGACTAAGTAGGTTGCTGCATTTTGGCACCAGCATTGTCCAATTAATTCAGTAATTCATTATTTTAATTTTTGTAACAAATTGAATTATAAATTTACATTTATATAGCTGTATGTATTCAAATAACTCTCATAATTTTCATTCCTGCCTCTGTTTGTTATAGTATGAAAAATGCAAGCAGAGACATAAAACCCACAACAGTTGCATCAGGGAACAAATAAGCAGATTTCCAAAATAAAACCACAGGGGTAAGCTTTAGCTGAAATGAGCACATGCAAATAAGCTACATAAAACATTAGTGTTTGTCTGCAGTCTACATACAATTTTTATGGTATGCATGTGTTTAGCGTTAAGCATATGCTAAACTGTGCTTCAGATTGATGCCTGTTTAAATTAAAAAGTCAGTTTTATACATAAATTTACTTACTATTGAGACTCTTTAAATATGCCCACCTTTAACTTATCCTTCCTACTATGTTCCACTCTGCAGATCATTATTTCTTTTCATTATAAACACATAGGTTAAAGTGGACAGAAATGGGCCCATATTTCCCAAAAGAACTAGGAATCTAAACTCTTCTGAACTCCGAGTTTTAGAGCACCTTCTTGCCATGAAATTGCACAAATTGCAAAATGGTCAAAGATAAAAAGAGAACTGAAAAAACATGGGAATATGATTACTCGTCTTATGTGAATACATCTCTCACAAAAACTTTGATATTAAGCTCCATCAGATGGTATCCAGTATTTATCTTGTATTTATAGTACTGACATTTAAAGAAATCAATCTCAATTTTGTGTTCATACCTAAGAGTAAAACATAAGAATTAAGAACAAACACACGTTGACAGCTTATGCAAAACTATTAGCCTTTTCAGAATAGAACAACTTAATAACACTTCTACCATCACTTACTCTTAATTCAGGGGTCTGGTTTCTGGGAAGGAGAAGTTGTTTATTTGTTTATTTCTAGGAAGTTGATGACATCAGTTGTTCCTAAAAATGATCAGAGGCTCCATTAAACTTATCATCTTTTCAAAAATATCCAATCACCTTCACCCACATACACTGTGAGAACTCAAATACTGCATGATGCTGGTTTAACACTAGCATGAAATTCTCTACAGATAAAAGAGCTGAAAGATTGAGTATATTTCACTCCTGGGATCAGTGAACAGGCTAACACAAAAACAGGCACTGGTCTCAGTGAATTAAAAAAGAGAAGCTGGGAACCGTCTCTGTTAATTACAGCTAAAGAGCTTGGAGTTAATCCAGGTGATTAACCACATGCTTGGTCTATCCTGGGCCTGAGCATTTTCACAGAGAAAGGTCCTGCTTTGCCTTGCCCTCCTGGTGTTTGCATTCACCTGCATGTGCCAGTGGCCACAGCTCCCCATCACTTTTGGGGATCAGTTGAGCCCTCTTCTCTTGCCAAACAGAGCAGACAGCAGGAGGAGATTTTGTGACTAATTTACCTTTTTCTGCTACAAGACAGATGGGTTCCAGACCAAATGAAATTGCAGTTTGACTTCTAGCCTGCATGCCCACCTACATACAGTTAAGGCGAGCTAAGCATGTCCCAAACTGTCAGCCAGTGGCAAAGGCAGGTAAGATTCAGAAGATTCTGGGTTGCTTCTGTAGTAAACACATCTTGTGTTTACTCTGATCCCTGGCTAAGATAGGATTTGGTTTTTTGGTTTGTTTGTTTTGGGTTTGTTAAAAGATTCAGAACATAATGGTATCATTTGCCTCCGGTTTTGTTCCTCAGTCTAATGTGCTGTTAAGGAGAGATGCTTCAATTTTCTTTCCACTGCTAATGAAGCAAGGCTTGCTTCCTCAATCAGAGCTCTAATAATTTAAAGGAAAGGGATTCAAAAGTACAAAAGAGCTTTTAGAAGATAAATGTCCTGGCATCACCCCAGCCTCATTGTTTTACAAACAATCCAGTCAGATTCCAAGCTTATAGGCTAAATTGCTAAATTGTTGTGGATTATACAGTTGCTCTGTCACCCAATGCCTCCTCCCCATCCAGGGAGGGGCAGAGGGAAAGAAAAAGAGAATTGTGGGTTGAAATAGAAATATATTTAATAAAATAACATTAATAACTAATATTAACAACAGTATTAATATAAAATACACAGAGTTATACTCAGCCAATATTGTGGGGGAGTAGGCCTCAGGAAGGATGATAAGCAAGTCCCTCTCAAGATGTCAGCCACAGAAGAAGGAAGGAGCAGGAGGTGGAAAGAGGGCTATCCCCAGCAAACTCCCCAGTTTATAGTGAATGTGATATTTATGGTATGGAAAAATAATTAATTGGTCAGCCTGGATGACCTGCCCTGGCTTTTGCTCCCCCAGCCTCTGCACCTGTTTATCTCAAGACTGCTGAAGACCTTGAGCACTATCACAGCCTGCATACTAGTATTAGCTGACACCTGTAACAAAATTTTTATCACTTTGTTCCCATGAAACAGTGTGTTTAGTCCTTATAAAACAGTGTTTAGTCCTTACAGTTTTACTCAATACTATTACTTACAGAGTTATTTATTACTAAATATGAGACTATCTAAGTCAAGAAAAGTTGTGTTTTGTGAATGTTATGCTTAACATTTGATTCATACTAAGTTCTAAGGCAATTCTATTCATGGAAATTGAGGTTATGACATTGACGTGATGAAAAATGTCTGTAATACAAACTGCTTTGATATATATTATCATCATGCTGTACAAAGAATTTTGGCACATAGGCCAAACAAGGGCCAGAGAACAGTTAACCTCAATGTCTGTAGTTCAAACAAGTAATAGATCAAATCTGATAGAAACCAAACCTTCCTCAGCTACAGGTAGAGAAATTGAAAAAGCAGAGTATTTCCAAACCAAAGCAAAAGTTCAAAGGAGATTCAGAAAAAGAAAAATGGCTTAGGCTCACACAATTACACAAGAACCTTTGTAGAGAAAAAGATTAAAGGTATGCTTATTCTGCTAGCTGAACAATCAACTGTACTCAGAAAAGGAAATCTGAAACAAAGAGAAGGCAACAAGTTTATGTACTTCTCTCAATAATTTTACAGAAGTGACACCAGTACAAAATTCACAGGTTATACAAGAAATAGATTATTACTAATTTTTTTTATTTTTTTTTTTTTACTTCTTGAAATGAACAAAAAATCACTAGAAAAATGGATTAATGTTATTACAGCTTTAATGCAAAAAATATTTTCTGTTCAGTATTGATTTTCATGCCAAACTTTTATTTTGTTGTTCTAAAAGATAAAATAATCTTTCCTCCATAACACCAGGTTTAGAGTCAGTCTGCTAAAACTACTTTGGATGGTCTGATAGTTCCAGTTATCTCAATTACCTTTAAGTAAATTAAGATTATCACAGAATCACAGAATATTAGGAGGTGGA
>NW_010168494.1:0-6409 GCF_000695765.1 Mesitornis unicolor
ATAATATACTATAATATCTAATATAAATACTAATATAATATAAGCATTCACTACTATAAACTACTACATTTTATCATGTTACCTAACAGTAAAACACTTCTTTTTACATTGTTCTCCATTAGATATTCAGACATTAATAATTGCATTAGACCATTGCAGTAATTAAAATACCTTACATATTACAGAGCAGTTGATAAAATTAAAGTGGAATTATTTGTATTAGAGTGATGGTAATACAATAATTAAGTCATTTATAAATGGGATATAAATTCATAGGCGAACACTGCTCCAAATATTTATGAATGTCTAGCATGCTCAAAGCTCTAGGTTTTTTTTTAATGATAAAATATGAGTTGATGAAATACTGCTTTGCAAACATATGCTCTTGACATTTAATGAACTGGAGGAATCCTACTTCATTAAATTGAGTCTGCTATTGCTTACTCTAAAAATATCTAATTCTACAGCTATTCCTCCCAAATCCCAAGAGGCAGACAGTGTTAGCTGGCCACCCGGGTGCTTTCATTCTCACAGGATCTCATTAGCTGCTGAGGGTACCACCCACACTTCCGTTCCTTTTCCCATGTTTCTGCTCCTAAGTAACCAGGCTGACCCCAGCCCTGCTGGCTCCTTGTCCGAGGCCAAAGTGAGCGATGTTGATGTGTTGCCCTCTCGAACTTGATCTGGTGTGTCTCTGGCTGCATGGCGTTTGTGGCCTGAAGCCAGCTCAAGTCCCTCATGGTTTCCCTTGGTACCGTGCTGCAGCTCGGTGCAGTCTCCATACCTGGCTCCAAACACAGCATTAGCCTTCAGTTCATGTAATCAATAACAGTGATTGATAACTGTTATTTAAGGTCAGACATTACCCATATTTGTTTTCATGTTCCTACCAATGAACCAAAAACACCTGGTAGGTGGTAGCTGGGATGGCAGCTACAATTAAGTGCATCTGCAGGGACCTGAGTGTTTTGTAAGGGAAGACATAAAGATTTACAAAACATTAAAACAATAACTCTGTTCTGTTTGAACTTTGGCACCTTAATAAAAGACACCTTAACATAACTAAGATGGGAGACGAGCTTCTCAGGAAATATAAATGTGTGTGGCCTCCTGAATTTTAATTCACAGATTGCAGCTAATTAACTGCTTGCATTGTCTATGTGTAGAAATTTTCTTTACTTTCAGAAGCTTATTTATCACTGTGTATCTGGTTTGTTGTTTTTTGTTTGTTTGTTTTTTCCTTCAGAGTGTTCTGGAAAAAAATAAGTGTCTGTACACTCCAGGGAATCTATGGAAAAAGTGGGTATTGAAAGTCCCACATAGCCACTTGAAAAGGATTATGAATACCCCAGGATAAAGACTCCTCCAGGAGTTTGGGAGCTCAAGGTGGGACTCTCCCACTTAGGCAACGTGCTCCCACTGACACAGGTGCATACATGTGGCATAGGTGGTAGGAGACCAATAATTTTAAAAGGGAGCTTTGTATTTGCTTCATCAGAGGTTCAGGCAAGCAGGAAGCAGAGCATGGATCAGCACAGGACAGAATCGCACATCTTTGCTGTGGTCCTTGGAAGCACTCCTGCATGGATCCTGAACTGAACAGCTCGTCATCGTTCAGTGATACCTAGATTTGCTCCCTGCTTTGATTTTTCATTCTTTGATTTTTCACCCTGTTAGTGTGCATCCATCAGCGGCACATCTGTATGCAGCCTCTGTTTAATGCCCTGGAACAGTATAATTGAGTTCTTTTCTTCCTTAGCATGGTCATGTACATTTTATCTGCCTTCTCTGCATTAGTTGTGTTTGCTGGGAGTATACAACCATTAAGTGGGTCACTTGAAGCAAGAATGCACTGCACTTTGCTGAGTAATAGTGTGCCATCAGCAACCCTTACCGTCCTTCACAGCTCTCTCCCACATTGGCGGTTCTGATGCATTTGCCTTCATGGGTAGGAGATGGCACTTACTACTCTGCTCCAATGTTCCTGTCTACCAAGAGACATTATAATTTACTTAGTATTATTTCTTATCTTGGCAGATTGGTTTCTTCCTGTTGGAAACAGAAATTTCTGCTTGCAGCCCTGCTAACTGCAGCTTGACACCACCTTTGTTTCTGTTCCCTGCTCCTTTCCACTGCAGCCTGGTGTGCTTCAAAAGCTCCTCAGATAGACAGGAGGCTATTAATGGCCACTGTGTAATTTTAGTGGGAAATACTAGGTTTGCAGCCTGTGTATCCCTTTCTTAACTTCATTATTATGACATGCTTTTGGAACGCTTTTCAGGGCTCTACACCTTACAGTTAGTCTGTACTTTGCGTTCAGGATAGTCCTTGTAAAGCACAAGTGGCATTTTGCACCTGCCATAAATGAAACATATGGTGGTGAAAAGTAAACAGCAAGGCAGTCACTAAATTACTACATCTCCAGTAAAACCCCAAAGACTTTTTTGATAGGAAGAATGTAATGTTGGAAGGGTTTTCTAAAGGAAAAGGATGAGGCAGCTGGGAAAATGAGACTACCTACTTGTTCTTGCTCCTCCTTTGCCCTATCATTCCTTATCCTGCACTTAACCATCAGCAGGCCACTCTCAGTTCAGGTTTTTTCTGTTGCCTACAGAGTCAGTTTGAGAGGTAGGAGCTCCCCTGTGCAGCATCATCATTTCATTAAGACAGCACCCATCCCAGAGCCCTCAGCAAAGGAAAACCACAAAGAGCATCAGCCTGAGTTTCTAGCAAGGACTTCCTGGATTAGAGCTCAAGTTTATGTCAAAGATGAAGACAGCAGATTAAAATAGAGGATAAGATTTTTCTCTACTCTTAATGGATCTTACAAAGGCCATGCAAGCACTGTGAAGGGCCTAACCAGGTAGGACTGCTAAGCTTGAAGGAAGAAGAAAGCCAAGTACAAGGGAATGTGTAGTCAGTCCTCTTTGATGATTTCCATAGTTCATAGATAAAGTAATGTAGAGCATACAGGTGCACCCAGGTCCCTAAGTGTAATAAAATTCATGGAAGTTCAAAGGACAAGCACAGTTTGCACAAAAACTAGGAAAACTCAGGCAGAATTTTAATGACCAAGCCCCTCCTTGCAGTCATAGCATATCATCAAACATAATTGCATTTATTAAAGCACAGTCAGGGCTTACAAGCAGAAACCATCAATTTTTTTCTCAACATACGGTGTAAAAAGTTTCAAAAAGAGACAAAAATATTACGGGTGAGAAATTTCTGACTCTGCTGACTTCATCAATGCACTTATTAGCACCTTATCAATTATTAATTGCTCTGGCTGCTGCAGTTATTACTGATCCATATTAATCCTCCAAGGAACAGGAGATGACACCACCAAGTCATGATGACCTTGTCTTTCTGTATGCTACAGCTGGTCAGGAATTTTCCAATGAAACAGCTGCTCAGTGGAAAGTGTGAGTTCTCAAAAATCTTTACTTTTGTTCTGTTGGGAAAGTCTTTTTGGATCTGACTTGGCCTTCCTATAGCTAATATTAATGAGGAGAGTTTTTCCTGAGGATATTGGATAAACAGGTCCTCTTTCTCCTTGGTAATTCGTAGAAAGCGAAAGAGAGGAAACTGAGGCACACCTAGCACAGACCGCGTTCTAGGCTGACCCAGCTTCAGGACCAATTTTTCCAACACTGCCCTCACACAATGAAAATAGCAAGATCCCATCTTCATAAGAATGTAAAATTTCAGGAGATAAGGAAGACATTTCTTGTTTTTCTGCAATGGGAGATAAAAAGGTGTGACAGATAAAGATAATAACCTCAAACCTTAACAAAACAATAGGGAAGTGGTATCAACTTTTGTCATATTTTTCTCATGAGTGTTTCACACATTTTGTAAAAGAAACAGCTAGATGAGAAGGGAACTTCAGAGATTAACCTTCAGACACTATCAGTTTGATCAAATATTGAATTAGGTCTATCTTATTCTGAAAACAACAGATTATTCTTTTCAATATACTTTAAAATATATATTTGCCATCTGGTTCAACATTTTCTTCCCAAAGTCTCACCAAGCTCTAGTAAACCTAGGAACAATACATAGGTCTCCTGTGTGCATTGAAATGCTTTATGGCATTTTAGCACATTTAAAGTATTTTTACCTTTTCTTTTTCCATACTCCTGCCTAAGTCAGTGCTGTTTCTGCATATTCAACAGAGCAGTGGTTCTGTGCAACAAAGATTTATAAGTATGTGATTAATGGTTACATTGAAATGTACACGTTATCCAGCTGGGAAAGTCTGCTGGAAGGTAAATGTATCCTCTAAGCCAACAGACCCAAGAAGATACTAGCTCAGGCTTTGTTATCATCAACATTTTTACTCATTATTGCTTGTGAGGTGACAATGGTCTTTGGTAGATCCCAGAGGAACGGAAGGGTTGTTCTTTGTGGTGTGTGAAGCAAAGATCAGGAACAGCAACTAAATGGCCAGTGTGCGAGTTACAGGGCCAAAGTGCAACAAAGCAAGAAATTTCTAGGAAAATAAGATGACTGTGATATTAGACTGATGAATAAGGAGAAAACAGAAAAGAAGTAAGAATAGAATAGAGAGTGAAAATAAAAAGAGAAAACTGAAATCTAGTTTTTTAGACTGAAAGATGTCAGACATTACAATCTAATTATTATTAATTTTCATTATTATTACTGTTATTATTGCTGTTGTTTCTTTTTCCTTAGCAATACTAGTACTAACAAAACAAAGAGAAGCTAGGACAAAAATCTCATAAAAACTTGGAGAAGCCTCCAAAGGAGGAACAGAAGTCTGTTCAAGAGTTATCCATTCTGGTTGTTGGGTAAGATGTGTTACATTTTCAATTCAAATATTAGGGGAGAATTAGTATTTGTGCAGTGATGTTGGAGGCAGGTGAGTTCTACTTCTGAATGAAGTAGAACCAGGGCTGATAAAATAAATGTGACAATTTTTTTAAAAAAATAATTACCTGCTTTTTACACCTGCCCCCAAAGTATCAGAACTGATAATTTCTACATTCTCCAAATAAAGAGAATGAAGAGGACACTCCCTTTCCTCTTACTAAGCAAACCTATCCATGCAATTATAATCCCTCTAAAAGAGCCCTGCGGTTTATAGTTTTGGCAGGCTGGTCAACCTGAGTTACAAGTCCAAACACTGTTATAAGCTGAAGTACAGATCCTCTCTCTAGCAGCTTACAATTGCGGTGCTTAGAAATTACAAGTGGCTGCTGAGCAGAGGCCCTAAAAAACTCATCATTTGTCTGCTGATGAGCAAAAGTAAACTAGGTCCAATGTTTCCAGGACAGAAACACTTTGTATATGAAGTTCCCTGAGGCTTTGCTGCAGCAGGTATTCTCAAAGAGGGGAGCCTGAGGCATTCTCAGGGTGGAAATGTTTTATCTGCATTCCCAACTCAACAGCAGAGATCCTCAAGGGGGATGCTCACATCCCAAAACTCTCCCTCTGCTCCTCAGAGCAACACGGATCTTTGGGAAAGGTTGCTCGTGGCCTCAACGAGCCAACTTAAAGTCATAGAGTCTGAGGATCAGTCTGAAGTGAAGCCACATCAGGGAGACAGTGAAAGGATTGAGCTCAAGGAAAAACAAAACTTTCTTTTGGGGAGTAGAAGAAGATGAGTTGTCTTCATTTGAATTTAGAATTCAGAATTCACACTATTCAGAATGTGTTTTAAATTTAATTTTATTTAGGCAGGGTTTAGAAAGCCATGATCCTGAATCCCTTAAATAAGTTAGATTTTAATTAAATAGTTGATTGCAAGAACAAGGGTGGTCGGAAGGAAACATGACACCTACTTCTGCTCAGAGGAGCATCCTTTCATAGGAAGTATAAGGGAGTCAGAATCCCTCTACAAACACTTTTGAATTCATGGCAGCTTAGGCGAGCTAAAAAAAAAAAAGAATTACAATTTGCAATAGAGCTATGAAAGAAAAAAATCTGGAGCAGCTGAAATAAAATAGGTGCTTAGATCTTCAAGTCCTTAAAGTCAGGATATCATCACACTGAGCAGGTCCATCCTGTTAACTCTCATAGGACACTGCTTTTCCTATTCATTTCTGTTTCTTCAGTTCTCTTTTATTCTCAGTCAATGCAATTGAATAAAGCTCTATTGTGTGATTGGCCACAGCTATGTCTTCTGAATGTTAAGTACAGGGAAATTTCCTGGACTTCCAGGTTTTGTTTGTGTTCCTTTTTCTACAGCTGCATATCCACATGGGAAAGCACTTCCAGGGCTGGGATAAAAATTGCAAGTGGCCTAGTAATAATTATCTGGAGAAGCAATAAATGACCATAAGCAATAAAGATTTTTGCCTTTAATTCCTTTCACTCTCATAGTTTCTAATGTATTAGTCAAAAGAAAGGAAGGAAAGGAGGGAGGGAAGGAAAGAGGAAGGGAAAG
>NW_010168494.1:6440-12182 GCF_000695765.1 Mesitornis unicolor
GGAAAAATATGGTTTTCCCTGACTTCTGTGAGTTTCTGATCATGCTGAAATTTTCACAGAGACTGTGTGAGGGTAGAATGGATTTTTAGCAGTCAAACAACCTGTCTGGTAAGGTTTTTCCTCCTTAGTGCCATTTAGCACTACTATTTTCAGGTGAGAGTTGTTAAGGAGAGAATAAATGGTCTATATGAAAATACACTATGCCATATTAATGTGAATTATTTCAAATCTTAATTTGCAGGATCTCAAATGCTAGGTGAGTAATTCAGACAATCTTATCTGCTCCTCTGAAGGAAATAATAATTATGAGCTCATGCTTTTTGTCTGCCTTCCTACCAGTCTGCCTCTTGACTGACCCATTCCTCCCACTCTATGTCATAAGCCACTGGTGGATTTTAGCTAAGTGGAGAGAGAAGTGAAGAACAAAGAAGTAAAGCAGTTCCTGCCAGCTCTGTAAACCAGACACGTGGGCATATAAGCAAGACCACAGAAAGAACCACCTCTGTCTTATCAGGTAATAAAACACTTCAGGTAGAAGAGACAGCTTATCAATGGCCCAGTTTTGAGATAGCCTTCAGTGAGCATTCGCAGTTACAATGAGTCTACAAGAAACCAAGACACTTGAGCTCAGTGCTCAGCAGCACGTGTTTATGTATCCTCCTTCAATTGCCTTATCACAACAAAAAAAAGTGATACAAAGTGCTGACACTGTAACTCTGCGCAGTTGATGACCATGACAGGTATCAGTATTTTATTCTGAATAATGAAGTTTCCTTTCTTCCAACTTTTCTTCATGTAGATTGCAATGGCTGAGGTTTCTCAGTTAGGCTGAGCCAAGGTCTGATCCTGTGCGAATACTGGGAAAAACCCTCTCTTGCAGGCAGAAGCAGGAAGGTGAATGGCTTCATCTCAGCTTTCAGGACTCCAAAGCAGATGCAAGCCTGGTTCTGTAGTCCTTATCCAGACAAGGCTCAGGCTTAGTGGAAGCACCAGCAGAATGAGGGCAATTAGGTAAAAGCCCATCTCCTTTCACTGTCAGACAATGAATAAAACCCCCATAATTCCAACTTTGAGCAGGCAGTCCTTGCAGCAGCAGTAGAGATCATTCTGTTCCTGTTCTCTTTTAAATTGTTGTTTCTATATCCACTCTTCAAGAGGAGAAAAAAATGTTTGCAATACCTTGATCTGGTTATAACTTGCAAGACCTCTGGCTGGAAGCATCCTAAGCACGAGAAAAAAACCCCATCCAACTTATATGGAATGCTATATTTTAATTAAATGGATTTATATTATTCTAGAATTTCTTTGCAGGTTTATTTTTTTTGCTGATTTGAAAAAATAAATAAATTATTCTGTTAGTAAAAATGTACGTGTCTCTCATAGCTGAAATTACTCCTGAATGGAAATTCTTGCTAAAAAGGATTTAATTTTAGCGTTTCGATGGGAAGCAAAGATACCAGTTTTGCATTTAGCTCTCCTCCTCACCACCCCCATTTACATTTTCAGAAAAATGTAAAGCTTGGAACAAGTGCCAGACTGTCAGCACTGGAAACTCAGAATCTCCATTTATCTGCAGGATGCTGCATTTTGCACCACTACTGTATTTCAACTTAATAGGAAAGTTCACAGGTTAGAGGGTACCTCATGCTTTCAATCATTATTTTCTTGGTCTATCAACACTGCTGACAACAGCAAGTTACTGGGCTTACAAATATTCCCGCAGGCAGTGGGGAAGAAGAAGATCTTCCAGCAGGGGAGTTGCTGCGTAATCTGACATTTCTGTAATGCATCTCAAATAAAAGTTCCTCTTGCAAAATCTCTGACCAGCGGTCCTGAAGAGGCATACTGGGAACGAGGAGGAAAAAAGTGATAATTCATCCTGAAGCTCTACCCTGAGACTGAATTTTGCTACCTGAGATGCGACAATGGGTTTTCAAAGAGAGAAGGTGTTCAGAGCCATTCATTTTTGCTACATCTTGGCATTATAGATAATGTATGCTTCTCAGCAGGACAAATCAACCTGAGCCAAGTTCCATGTTGCAGTGGTGAGGTTGCTTCCTGCGTGCTTGGTCGGCAGCAGATCACTGAGCCCCCCGCTCTGCCCTGGAGACTGAGGGGCTGACACCCAGTCTTGTTACACAGCAGATAGGAAAATTATGGAATTTTGTTTTTTCACCAAAAGATTTTTTTTCAGAAGGACAAAATTGTCAAAAACCAAAACTGTTGTTTCTTATTCTGCACATGTACAGGAATTGAGGCTGGGGCACCTGTAGGTGAGAATGAAAAATTTCAATGCTCAATGTGCAACTTGTAGAGGAGCGTGCTGAGGGGCACAGGAATATCAGCGTGCACATACCTGGCTGGAATATTTGATGCTCTTCAAGCCTTTCTGCAAAGAAAGACCCAGTTCATTTTTCAGTCCATCTTTTTTTATTGTTTCTTTTTACCATAGCATACTGTGTATGGAATCTGTGTTACAGCTCACTGTAATCCTTGCTGCGTTAAAGATGCATCTTGCTCTGTTACACATCTGCACCTTATGATGTGAAACACAATGGCACAGCTGGCAGGATGTCACCACTGTAACCCATGTGATGTGTTGCAGACACTTGCTGTAATAGCAATTTTCTGATATAAATCTATGGCAGTGAGTGCAAGTAAATTCAAGACGGGCAAGATGATAAACACAATAGCTGAACAACTCATCAAATTATTTTCAGATATTCTGTGAAGAGTTTTTTAAGTGACATTTTGTCCAATCTCCCAAACTCTTTCACGGAAGAATAGATTGCAGGGTCTGGGAGGGGGACTTTTTTTTGGTGGAATGGCTTTTCAGATGGCTAAAATGAAGCAATACAAATCACCTTCATGTTTGTCTTGCCTAACTGTTTAATCTAAATTTAAAAGCTGGATGGTCTTCAAAGGTTGGCTGGCCAGCACACTAGAACATAAATTGTTAGGAAAAATCCTGCAAAAAGTGGTCTAAAAGATTCCTCTACTACTAACTAATTCCTGTGAAAATCAAATGTAAACTGCTGTTAAGAGCAAGTAATGCTCACAATGCCGTCTTTAACTACTTCTATCTCCTTTTGATATTTTGGGGCTCTGCCTATGGATGCTACATACAAAAATACAATATGCAAAAATGAAGATAAAGGTAGGAATAGAGATTGCAGTTTGGTTTGGTCAATATGATGAAAATGCTCATTTTAGTTGAGCATTTAAATGTCTATTTTTCAGAAATTACTTCTGTCCTATAGGACAAAAATGCATTTTGACATTTCAGGAACAGGCAAGAGTATTGCCATTTTGGGTAGCAGCATAGTGGGCACAGAAAGCCTTAGAGGCAAGGTCTTTTTAACAACTAATATAACCTGGCAAGCAAGCAAATAGGAAAGTCAAAGTGTGATAACCTGGGCTGCTAAGAAATGAATACAGCTTAGGAACTAAAAGCCTTTTTATGAAAATATTTGTATACGGAATCAGCTAACCATGGACCTGAATTCTGAAAATCTCATTTTCCCTGCTACTACCATCTTCTGGCAGGAGAACTCTGGCCTTTCTCTCACTGCTCAGTTCAGTGCTGCAGCCCTCAGCTTACACAGGGGAAGATGCTGAGCCCATTCAGACCAGTGAATCTGCAGAAAATTCTGTTACCAACAGAATTATCTTGTATTTCCTCTGGGGAAAATAATTTTAAAAAAAGATAGTTTGTCCTTCTGGATAAATAGATGTTTTATCTTTGACTCATTCTGTGCATAGATGAGTCAGCCAGGTGGCACAGCACTCTCAGTTCCCTTGTCTTTCTTTCCAAGAGCTGGACCTCATCTGTAAAATAAGAGCTAACCCTGACCTGCAAAATCCAGATCCCAATCCACATATCCTCACTTGTTTGTTATGCCCCCCAGACCACCAGCCTCATGCAGCCTCATGCACCAGCATCTTAGCCTCCTTTTTTCTGTGTTTTTTTGAAGTGCCCAGTTCTAATGCAGCTTCATCGTACAAAGCACCCCAAGCTTATTATTTATTTCTTAGTGTCATTATAAGGTTAAAACGTAGACCTTCTGTAGCAGGCAAACTAAGCTTTAGTTCATGTTGTGCCCTTTCTTCCCAGAATATGCTGTTCCCTCCTTGTCTCTGTGCCTGGCAGAGTACAGAAACATGAGATACGCAGGTCTTCCTACAAACGTCTCAGAGGGCGTTGCAACAGCTCGGGTGGTAAACACAGCCTCTGCCTTCATATTGACAAAAGAAAATAGGCCAACACTCTCTCAGAAGCTGCATAATCTGCGAAAGCTGCTGGCTCTGCATAGCGGATACTGGTGATTATCCTTGATACAAAGGAAATGGGACCAAGGAGGTCAGGCCAGAAGTGGAGAGGAGCTGTAGGAAACAGGTATGCAAACACGACGTTCAAGGTGACAATACTTGGCTAATGCAGATGCATAGCTGGCCAGTCAAGGGACCTGGTGAGGAAGTTAGTAACACCAGCCTCATTTTTACCAACAGGAAAAAACCTCAGAGACATACAGTAACAGGCCCAGGGCTGCCCAGTAAGGTGCTGGTAGTGCTGGAGAAAGCACTTGAGTCTCTGCGTCCCTGTCTCCAGCTCTCTTCAGTTTTCTCATAGAGCTCTGTGGGTCAGAGCCCTTGTGTCAGGACAGACTGCAGGACAAGAAGGAGCTTTGCCCTTTGCAGGGTCTGTGTGCTCTGCTGAAGACAGGGTGAGAGCTTCTCCTGCCTGCATATTGTGCCTCTTTTTTACAAGAGTGTTCTGAAAAAAAACTAGTGCTTTGCTTGCTAAAGTGCTTTTCCCTTGAGCCTGACCCAGATCTTTCCAAACTGTTGCGGCTACAGAGCTAAGTGGAATGTAGCAAAATCCCACTGCTTGCCCTGGCACCCCCAGTGAAGGCTTGGAAGTGACAGAGGTGGTTTTTGTGCAGCACCAGGCGACAGAAGTACAGGCAGGCAATGAATTGCCATCTGTTTTATTCCACTGCTGGCAGTATGTTCCCGTATATTTACAGTGACAGACTGTGAAAGACATCTTCAAAACAATGTTGCATTCTTTAATATATAAACTTATCTTTATGTGTAACTTTGATGTGGGATTAGGCTGTATATGGTGTCCTCACTAGAATTCAGTGATACCCTCTGGGTCAAGGATGCACTGCAGGATATTGGTTGAAGACCAAAGGTCATCTTCATACTCCAGTGCATTGTCAGAACATGACTTCAGAAACACAAGAAACACAATAAAATAGGTGGGTTGGAAGCTGCCAGTGACCTTAGCCAAGGGCTGACCTCCCCAGCAGCGTGTGAGCCAAGGATCCAGTACTCCCAGATTTGTTTCAAAGAGACAGACAGCTGAAATCCTAGCCTCATTGAAGTACACGGGAGTTTTGATCAGCGGATTTCCCCTTGGTTTGTGTAATAGCGAAGCTAAGGTAGAGCTAACATTTCGATCTCAAACACTGTAACCAAACAGTGAGCAAAGTCTAATAATAAAAGCAGGACCTTGAGGACAGCACAGTAAAGTTCTGTGTTGAGTTGTACTCTGGACTGGTTGGACAACCTTGACAAAAACTTGGCATTGAGACTTTCCAAGGCTGTTCCGGAGAGAAAGAAATGCAGAGATGGAGCTTGCAGGAGGCGGCTGCTTGAGGAGGGAGAGAGAGAGACACAGCATTAGTGCCAGGCCACACGATGGATGGTGGAGAGAGGGCTTTCAGGGGAAGAGAA